>NC_134778.1:15804758-15852258 GCF_046742065.1 Oratosquilla oratoria | reverse complement strand
ACAAAATTGTAAACTAATTAAAATATTCATTTTATACAAATTCAGACTGCATTTTTTACGTATATGGAGGGATTGGTGTATCATATGAAATGAGGTGTCATGCATGCATAACGAAATCACAATTAATTACAGATTAGACAAGAGAGAAAAACATTATATACAATGGGTCTATATGTTCTATGTATGCTTGTTCTAAATATCAGTGCAGATTTGGTGAATCATGGAGCTCATTATATGTATTTACATAGCTAAATACAGTGCTCAGACTGGTACTCATCTAGGTCAACCCTTTTCCCCCCATCAATCCTGTTTGAAATGGATATTATATTTTTAAACTATCCCACAATTAGAAATACAGTCTAAGGAATGTTTCGACATGAAAACTAAAGGTATTATAGAACACTCTTTCCCAAAAGTATTGTTTATTTATGTTTTGTTATTGTAATTGTGAAACCATTGCATGCATCTTTGAGATTACACTTTATCAACTTACACTTACTTCTAGTGCTCCTCATTATTGACTCACTAATCCCATTTAATCTTTCCACCGCCACAGGCCTCATTTCAGAGTCAAGTTTATCGAAAAATTCGCCCTTTTCATTCATGTTCAACAAATCTTTTCTTAATTTTTGCTCTTTTGGGCTTAATGTACAATCAATACATTGCCCCATGCAGAAGGTTCATGGCTTTCAGGTAACTAGCAATAGTCTCTGAGCAGGCTTATTGAATTTGATGGCATATAAGACCTTTCACTCATTCAGCAGGGAATATGAAAAATATTTATCTATCATGAAAATATGCTTATATTATGAAAATTACCAAACATGAAATGGCAATGGCTTGTATTTAACCAAAGTGTAGAGTAAGTATATAGGGTTGGAGTTATACCCACGGGATGCTGTCCTTATATCTCCAATTTTCAAACTTTGCTCTAAGTTCATTTATATTGCTGGCCTGGACTTTTCCCCCCCCCTAACATCTCTGTGGTGTGAATGGGGTGACTATGGGTGCGAAGTTAGCTTTCCCGGCACAGGGGCAAAGGTCACCCGTAGAATGTGTGGATGTGGCGTCGACAGAGGGGAAGAGCAATGGCGTTTGTGAGAGGGGAGAGAAAAGGCTTGAGTGAGAGAAGTATAACAGAGGAAAGGTAGAAGATAGCTAGGCCTAGTAATTGGATTAGACAGGTATCATTAGTGAGTAAGTCTGTCCTGCAACGAGGAGCTCAAGGAGAGTCAGCGCTAAGGTAAGATGAATTGCACACTTTTATCTAACAAGCTATCTAGGCCAATAGAGAAGACAACTGGCACAAATGGGGGACCATTCAAGATGCATAACATAACCCTTAAGGTATTCAATGGTAGTGGAGAGGTCGTTGCTTGGCTAAAAAAGCGGAGTTAGTGGCCAAGTTAACCGGCGTCAGTGACGTAGCTAGTTACATAGTACTTAATCTAGAAGGGGACGCATGGCAGTATACCTAGAAATGAAATGCAATTCAAACAATCGCAGAGAAAATACGGAAAAGACTGAAGGGGGCTTTCTCACAGAGCATGTTTGCCGCGTTGGTCAGCTATCAAAATACGATGGGCATGCCATATTGATGTGTTTGCCAATGACATTACAAAGTTAGCTGGAGAGGCGAAAACTTGGAACAAGCTTTTAAACTGGCATTTGTGGATATTTTTTTCAGGCCACATCCGCGGGGCTACAACAATTACCAGACGTAGAGTCTGAACGTAGACACTTTGGTTAGCCCGTGCCAGAATCCTGACGAAGGCAGAAAAAGATTACAAGGGATTACAAAGTAGCATGCCGACAGGAGACCTTTTGGTCCATAACTAGGTTGGATGCAAAAAATATATAATAATGGTAAGTAAATAAGAATAATCATATAAATAAAAAAAAAATAGAATGAAAAAATAAATAGGTAAAGTTGAATAATAAAACAGGTAAATATTAAATATTAAATGGACAGATAAATAACAAGAAAAATAATTAAATAGATAATTATAAACAGACAAATAATAACAAATAAAAATACTGTAAAATAAATGGCAGGCATCTTGCTTAGATGTTTATCTAAACGAATCTCAAAGTTTCGAACTGAACTACATTGCACTACCTCTGCAGGAGGTGTATTCCATTCATTAACTACACGGTTCACAAAGTTGTTTCTACCCACTTCTAAATTAAATATATTTCCGGACATTTTGAGACCTATATTTCTTGTCGGATTTTCGTTCAGTGTGAAAATTTTCTCACTTTTGATGTTGTCACTTCCCTTTACAATCTAAAAGACCTGTATCAAGACACCTCTGAGTCTACGCTTTTTTAGGGAAATACATTCATATGTTTCAGTCGATTTTCGTATGATTTATTTTTTATATTTGGAATCAGTTTTGCGGCTCGCCGTTTTCGAATCTGTCAATGTCTAGTGAGATTCGATGACCATACGGAAACAGCATATTCCAAATGTGGACGAACTAACGATTTAGCTTGTTAATGAGAGATGGACTTTTGAATTCAAAAGAACACGCAATCAGTTCCAGAATCTTATTTGCTTTCTCAGAGGCTAAATTACACTGCTTAGATGATCTGAGATCGTTACTGATAATTACGCCGAGATCTTCACAAATTGTTCACATGGTCAGTGAAATGGCAAACAAACTTCAATATCTCTAAGTGTAGCATGTTAAACGTAGGACTACACAACCCCGAAAATAGATACAGCTTAGATTACACGCTTTTAGAAAAAACTGAGTGCGAGAGAGACTTGGGAGTTCTAGTGAGTCCGGACCTTAAAACCAGGAAACGGTGCATTAGCGCCAGGATTAAAGCTAACAGAGCATTAGGTTTCATTACTAGGACGGTAACGACAAATGGAATAAACTTAGTAACCATGTAGTAAGCGATGAAACTATCAGTTGTTTTAAGAAACGATTAGACAACTTTATGGATGGGGATGACAGGTGATGATGGATACGGAGCTGTCTAGTGTAGGCCTTATGGTCTCTTGCAGTCTCCTTCATTCTTATGTTCATATGTCTTTATCCACTTTTGTTAACGAATTTCCAAATAACTTCTAATCGTGCTTATTGTTATTTCACCTATGTGTATAACCTTGCATTTACTTGTGTTAAATTTCATTAGCCATTTTTCAGACCATTGCTGTAGTTTATCTAAATCTTCTTGAATATCTAATTGGTTTATGTGATCATTTGCCATTTCCCACAGTTTTGTATCATCAGCAAATTTGGAGACAATAGATTTCAGCCCATGGTCTATATCATTTATATATACTATGAATAGAAGTGGCCCAAGAACGGAACCCTGAGGAACTCCACTCGTAATATTTTTCCATCTAGAAGTTTTGCCATTTAAGACAACTGTTTTCGATCGTTTAACCAATTACTTGTCCAACTTAATAGGCTGCCACTTATTCCGTGTGAAGGTAATTTATAGTCAGCGCAAGGAGAAATGACCGATAAGGCGGGGCTAGGAGATTTCCCGGTGTTGCCACACATGGGCATCCATGGCGAGAACGTGCGTGTGGATGCAATGTTTTCTGAATGCAGTGTGAGGGGGGCGGGGCCAGAGATTAGATGTAGCGGCAACGTCGCTCTCTCTCGCACATGTCATGTCTAGACTCGAGGAAACGAAACCTTTGTATAGAAAACATTGCTTTGATTTTTACCTCAGTGGTGGTGTGTGACAAAAATTATAATATAATCATATGTGGCAACATTATAAAATCGTAAAATAGAATTATAAAATAGAATAAAATTATGAAATAATTAGATGTGGCACCACAGGGGAACTCCCAGTGATCCGCCCTAACGGCCAGTTCTCAGTGCAACGGGTATAGTAAGTTGTCTTTCGTGGGGGACGGTATCAAAAGCTTTTACAAAGTCTAGATATATCAAATCTGTATTGTTACTTTTATCATGATTCGAGATGACTGTGTTGTAGAATTCGAGTAAGTTAGTCACGTAAGGACCTTTACGTCTGAATCCAAGCTGGCTATCATTTATCAAACAGTTACTTTTTAATGGTGTTCGATAGCATCTCTGATGATAGTTTCCATTATATTCCTTACGACTGAAGTCAAGCTTACACGCCTGCAATCCTTTGGTTTCTTTTTGTCACCTTTCTTGAATATGGGAGTAAAGTTAGCTAGTTTCCATTCTCTTGGGACATCTTCGAATATGATGGATTTCTTGAAGATAATTTCTAATGGAACAACAATCACATTTTTCATTTTATTTAAGATTCTTGGCCCTGGTGTTTTATTGAGTTTTTCAATACACCTTTTATTTTATTTTATTTTTTTCTTTTGTTATATTTACCACAGTAAGTTCACCCTAGACTTTTCACAGGTTTCAGTTTGGAGTTCACTTTGAGGTGTTTCATTTACGAATACTGAACAAAATTTTTTTTTTAGAATTTCAAACATTCCTTCATTTGAATATTTAAGTTGACTCGATTACGGCCGAACGATCAATAGGCCTTTCACTAGACCCAGCGGGATGCCAGTACGCTGATTCACCCGACATGAGAAACAGAGAACCACAAGGACTCAGGGGTGACTATAACTGTGCGCCACTGTTCGAGAGAGAGGAAAAAACTCGGGAGTTCAGGGGTGACTACAATAGATGGAGGGAGCCGCTTGTGACGAAATATGTTATCAGTGCGGGAGGCTGGGACAAAGAGCGAGGCAATGTGGAAAGAGGCCGGAGTAGACCATGTTATCAGTGTAGCGAACCAGGCCACACCTCTAGACACTGTGATCAGGTAAATGGACGATGGACGGCTGTTGTGCCAATTGATGTAGAATCATCGCTCCCGTGCATTGGGTGACTAGTAGATTTCGACTGTTCAACCACGATTGTAACGGCTGACTTTGTTAAAGGATTCAGACAGGAAGATATGATCCTGATGACGATTGCTGAAGTCAAACTGACTGTGAAGAGCATCCCAATAAAACTGAGTGTTCTCAGGACGACGACCTTAGAGGGAAATGAAGTGGTGCTGGGAATTGATGCAATTAAACAGCTCGATGAAGTTACGTTTGTCGCCGGACGAGTGAAGTTTGGAGCTATATGTGATTTGAGTACGAAATGAAAAGAGGGGCAATGTAAGATGCTGGTGA
Organism: Oratosquilla oratoria; assembly: GCF_046742065.1. NCBI lineage: Eukaryota > Metazoa > Arthropoda > Malacostraca > Stomatopoda > Squillidae > Oratosquilla > Oratosquilla oratoria. The sequence goes on along the minus strand of NC_134778.1, from coordinate 15,847,112 downwards.
GAGACGTAGGCATGACGGTGAGGGCCAAGGATAATATCACCATAAAACGCGACTTTGACAAGAGGCGGCTGCGTACGTGTCGCCCGGCCAATAGAGTGGAAAAGGCTGCGCCTTGTATGATTGAGGACGAAGACTTCCTCGCAAAAATTAATGGCCTAAAGTGGGAGATAGAATAATTCCTAAATGGAGAATTGTCTATATTAAAGAACAGAGTTGGTTGCTACGAACACACTCTCGGAAAGGGAACGAGGAAAGACTTTGATACCAAAGTACAGTGGTAAATTGATGGGGGTAATTTTGAGACCTTGGAAGTAGCCGGTGGAGGGCGGAATCTTGCAGCTAATGGCAGTGATACAGCCAACCAAGAACAAAGTACGACCGATGTTAGACTTCAGAGAACATAACCAGTTTGTGAGGTGTTATACTGGCGATGTTTTTGTATACATATGTAGCAGGACTACGCAGATTCAAGTGGCAAAATTTTTGAAATACCAACTAGTGAAATACAAGGGTAAAACATACAGTTTGACCAGACTGGGATTCAGGCTGTGCTTAGCTCCGAGGATAGTATGCTGAAGAAGACTGAAGTGATGGAGAAGGAAACGGGTTCATGCCTCGGTGACATAGTAGTGGATGATACTGTTGTACCAGCGTCTGACTTAGTAGAACACCCAGCTCGGTTTGGATTGGTCTCGAAGGAACCGGGACTGATGGAGAAAGGGATGATGTTGAGACTGTGACTAAAGCAGGATGGAAGTGGAAACCTGATATACAGGAGAGGTAACGACATCCATGATGTAACGTAAGAGATGAACAGGAGAAAGCTCTTCTCGCTATGTGGCAATTTGGTCGGCCACTACCCAATCGCGGGTTGGCTCCGTGTGACGTGCAGATATAAAAAGCAGCGGTAAAGAGGAAAAGATTGGGGAGACCAGGTCGACGAGGGCACATTTACAATGACACTTGATGTCGCACGAGGAGTGAGATGCGACGATCCGGTGAAGGGACAATGACGTGTATCGCAAATTGACAGAGGTGTGATATGCTACGATGTGAGCAGCATAGCAATCGGTGTGGTCCTGTAAATAGATGTGGTAGTTGAATATGAGGCGTGGCAGCAAAAAAAAAATATTGCTTTTATCACATTAATGTATCTGAATTGGATGCAGTCGTAAAAGGGGTCAATTTGGCACTAAAATGGGGGCTACGAGAGACCGAAATCAGTACAGACTCAGCCACGGTTGCGGGATAGATCATCTCAATGCTAATTGCCGAGAAAAGAGTGCGCACGAAGGAAGCAGCAGAGATCATTGGGAAACGGCACCTTGGAATCTTGAATGGATTAATACTAACCAGAGTATGCAAATGTTGGCTCGGGGTGCCGGAAGAGCGGAAAGAGGAAAGGATTGAAGTGTGTGCAGCAGGATCCCTAGGCGCGGAGGAGCTACATGAAGCACATCATGTAGGTGTTGACAGGCCGTTGTTTCTGGCCAGGAAAGTTGATCCGAATATAACGAGAAAAGAAGTCCAGCGATCTGAGAGCATGTATCCGATGTCAATCAATAGATCCCGCCCCAAGACCGCATTCAACGGGAGAAAACAGATTAGAAAAGAACTGGAGGAGAGTGGCGGTTGATGTAACTCACTATCGACGGGGCATGTGCCTGTCACTGGTTGACTGTGGTCCCGGACGATTCGCCATCTGGTGGGAGCTGAAGACAGAGACAGGAGAGGAAATTTCGTGGGTGATGAATGAAATATTTCTAAAAAAGGGGTCCAGTTGATGAAGGCCTAATGGATAATGGCACCGCGTTTCGATCACAAGTGCTGCACAAGTGGAACACGAGATGCTTCTTTAGAACTGTGTCGGCCTAGGGGGACGTGACAGTGTCGAGTGAACGAAGGGAGAGGAGTGAGAAAAGTGCAGTGGAAGAAATATAGAGAATAACTGGCTAAGGTAGGAAGGTAGGATATAGGTGTCATTAGGGAGACTGAGAGAGTAGCTAAAAGTGACTTCGTCACCGGGTCCTGCGACTACGAAGAAAAAAACGATGGACTGTGCTAAGGTAAGTGAACTGCGTACCGCCATAAACAAGCTATTTAGGCCATGTACAAGGCAACTAGCACAAAGAGGGGACAATTGAATATGAGCAACATAACCCTAAAGCCATTTGATGATAATGGAGACGTCGTCGCGTGGCTTAAAAAGGCAGAATTAGTGGCTGAATAAAGCGGTATCACTGACGTCACTAGCTATATTGCCCTTACCTGAAAGGCGCTGCATTAGCCATCTACTTGGAAATGAAAGACAAAGATCAGGAAAATACAGAAAAGTTGAAAACGAGGCTGAAAGAGGCATTTGCTTTGTCTGCTCGAATCATTTGGTCGACTAGCCAGAATACGCTGGGCTGACGAACAGGTCGCCGTATTTGCCAACGAAATTAGGAGATAAGCGGGACTATTGATATTCACAGGTGAAAACTTGGAACAAGTAATTAGACTGGTGTTTGTGGATGGCTTCCCAGACTACGTTTCCGCGGGGCTACACCAAACAGATGATACCAAGTCTGTGAGCATGGACGTGTTGGTAGTCCATGCTAGAATTCTCTCAAGAACAGTGAAGGATGGGCAGTTTGTGGCGATAGCGACTGAGAAATGAAAGAGCCTTTCACGAGATCGAGGATAGAGATGCCAATACGATGACTCACCCAGGAAGTAGGGAGAACTGCTGGATCAGATTCCACCGACCGAAAATGGAAAACGCGGGAGTCCAGGGGTGAATACAGCGGATGGGGGGTGGGGGGTGGACTACCTTGGACGATATGTTGTAGGTGTGAGAAGCCGGGCCATCTCGCAAGGGACTGTGGAGAGACAGAGCCTATCTCTTACAAATGTGGGGACCAAGGACACATCGCTCGACAATGCGAGCAAGGAAACGGACAAGGGGATGGTTTGGACACATGGAAAGAACGAGTGAAGATAGATTAGTAATAGAGGTGTGGAAGGCAGAAGTGGATGAGGTGAGCTTGAGGGGACGACCGAGGATAAGATAGATGTATGAGTTGAAAGGGGCTTTGAGCAAGAGATGAATGTCTGTCGAGCAAGGAAAGGAGAAGGTAGAGAATAGGGGTGACTGGAGAACAGCTGTGTAAGAATGATAATTTGATGCATAAAGAAGGATTTTCTCCCCGTCTTCTCTCTTTTCTCTGCTGAGCAAAGAAGGGAGGGACAGGGGATGAGAATGGGAATTGGTTGTGTGTGGATAATATTTTGACACACCCAACAGGATTTCTCCCAGTCTTCTCCATTTTCTGCATGAGGGGACAGAGAGGGGAGGTCATTCATTAAGTGCAGTGCCTTTGCTGTGGATATACTGTGTCTTGCTACATTGTCTCTAACCCAGGCAGTAGCCAGGAGGCAGGGATGACCCTTCATCAACAAGGAGCTAAGATGAGAGGGAAACAAGGGTGGTGGATGGGAGTGGAATTGGTGGGAGTAGAATGGGTGGGAGTGGGTGCATGCCTTTGACTTGGCTACCTCCCATATAAGGGGGAAGAAGCCTTTGGTATATAGATAGCTACTTATGTATAAACATATATATATATATATATATATATATGTATATGTATACATATATATATATATATATTTATATATATATATATATATGTATATACATATATATGTATGTATATGTATATATATATATATATATATGTATATATATGTATATATCTATATATATATATATATACATATATATATATATATATATATTTATATATATATATATACTGTATATATATACCTGTATAGAGCTGACTGTGTTCATATATATATATATATATATATATATATATATATATATATATATATATATATATGTATAGAGCTGACTGTGTTCCTTGGTGCATTCCGCTTTAGTTTGGCTGCGGTTAGCGCTCCCAAACTATTAAAGTAATATAGGTGCCAGTTTAGTGTGTGGCCTACCTTTTGGATATGGCTTACAAAAATTTTCTTTGGTATAGTGTATGGTCTACTGGACTTTTATTTTGGTATGAACCTGTCTCACAAGCTTTAATATTTTGGGAGTGCTAATTGCAGTCAAACTAAAGTGGAACCCACCTAGGAACCCACCAAAGAACGTGACTAGCTCTATATATATAAATATATATATACATACATATATATATGTATATATATATATATACATATATATACATATGATATATATATATATATATACATATATATAATATATATATATATATGTATATACATATATATACATACACACTGAATGGTTCCCAGTGATCAATTGGTAATATCTTCTTCAACCACATATCACTTTTAATTCCATACCATCGAAAATGAGACTGAGAATCGCTCGAAGGAGGCATTCTTTGGAAATTGAAACGTAGACGAGCCGAGGATTCAAACCCAGCTAACCTGTAACAAAGTTACATTGACGTAACCCAATACACTATCAAGAGAGATATCTTTCCTGATAGCATATTGGGTTACATCAATGTAACTTTGTTACGGGCTAGCTGGGTTCGAATCCTCAGCTCATCTACATTTCAATTTCCAACGGATGCCTCCTTCAAGCAATTCTCAGCCTCGTTTGCAATGGTACGGAATTAAAAGTGATATGTGGTTGAAAAAGATATATATATATATATATATATATATATATATATATATATATATATATATATATATATATATATATATATATATATACATATATATATATATATATATATATATACATACTGTATGTATGTGAGGTGAAGCAATTTGCATTTCATGGACAATGAGCATGGATTATGAGGGGAGAGGATGGAACCCCCCTACAATTGAATTATATACTACTGAATCAAGGGGGTGGATAATCACATAAGATATCCTGCTGAGGATGATTTATCCATCCAATTTTCCCAGGATCTATGCCCATAATACACATAATCCATCTCCATATTCTCTACCTTCTTCAATTCTGTTGTGCAAAATATTCACAACTCACTTCCATACCTGATCAAACCAATTAAACAACCTCTCCCTTCCCATCTCCACCCTTGGACTTATTCATGTGAATATTTCCCACCAAAGTAGTTTGGGGTAGAAAATTTTCACATGACCCTCTTATTCCATTTTCCCAAATAAGGCAACTACAATTCACTCCAATACATGCCTGCATTTTAAACCCACCACTCCATTGTTGTAGTCCAAGTTTTCTTTCCCCTTTCTAACATTTTCAGAGCTTCAGCCACTTTCTTTGCCTCCTACAATCAATGTCAAATCTTCCATCTTGATTTATTTTTCATCAATCATCACATCTAATTCAATATACCTGAAAATTTTCACACCTTGATCATGATTCAAGTGACTTGCCTACACCATATGATAATGTACAAAAAGATGTATATATATAAATATATTTCATACATTCTTTGTAAAGGATGACCTTCTAACAACTTTGTCTGGATGAGCACAAAATGTAAAAATGGACGCAAATATGGTGCCCAGAATGAAGAGTACAAAATATAGAATAATGGGAAGCCAGTGAAACCATTTATCTTGTGGTGTTGCAAAGAACCTGTGGAAGAAATAAAAAAAGAAAAAATTAATGAACTGACAAAACTCTGTATTTCTTATATTGGTTTGCAAAAATAAATCCTTTTATTCCAATAGATTACAGTAGAGTTTTCATAATCATGTATGTTGCAAGTACTGGAAGAGAGAGAGAGAGAGAGAGAGAGAGAGAGAGAGAGAGAGAGAGAGAGAGAGAGAGAGAGAGAGAGAGAGAGAGAGAGAGAGAGAGAATGCCTAAAATGCATTAATCAGAAACAAGATACGTCAGACAGCACTAAACATTATTTTAAAGAATACATGCACATTATTTCTCAATTTCAGGTCATCAATATTATTTCATTTATATCAGTCCATTACCGAAGGTCTCTTGTAGGAGACCCACACATCTCACATAATCAGCCACAACCAATGATTCTACCCACAAGTCCATCAGAGAGAAGATTTTACTCTGTTTAAGAAGAGTACAAGAGTAGAGCAATATAGAATGAGGTGCTTTGTGTTTGTGGCAACTGCATGTAGGGCACTTGGGTCTGTAGCCAGGCCAATTTTGTGTTGATGTTGTTTTAATGCAGGGCAATGACCTGGACACAGGTGTGACAATATAGCTCTTATTTATCTTGAGAATGGTTTCTCAGTAGGGTTGATGTCTAATACAGCAACGTGAAGTACAGAATATGGAGGTCTACTTATTGTCAATCTACAGTATATATGAATAGGCCTTTTCCCCTTTATAAGTGAGACCATATTTGTGATCTGTAACTCATAAAGTTGGAGCTGTGCTTATGGGTCACATCTCTGTATCTCCTTAAATTCAACTATGAAGTCTACTGAATTATATTTTTCTTCATTCCACAAATTCACATTTCTTTGTGAGGAAGCTATGCTTTCTTGCATCTTTCAAGGAATCTATCTTCTTCAGTTTTTCTGGTATGCTCTCATGACATTCTTTCATCCTGTACTATAATACCTTTTTGTAATTTTTCCATTGATTTTTCATTCTATAGATGCCCTTTTTTGCCACCATCAGACACATTTTTATCTAAATTGTTTCTAGAATTTACTCTGTATCTTGGACGCCAAAGGTAGCCTGTTTCATAGGTCTATCACAGCTCCTAAGTAAGGTAATTAACATTACAGTCACCTAAAAACCCTGTATATAACCCCCTAAGAAGTGTATAAATTATACCTAGTGTGGAATAGTAAATAAACAAACATATAACAAAGAATAAAAAGGATACTGTACATACCACCAATCATGGGCATCTGGAGAGGGTGGGGAAGGGGGCAGTTACCCCTCCATAGAAATCAAGGGTGTGTTTGAAACTTTGACAGTAGTCATGTATGATTTTGTTAAATTTCTAAGTTACAGTATCAGTGTATGATTGATTTTGGATTGGAAGTCTGCAATTTAAATACACACTGATATTATACTTGATAGTGAATTACATGGCCAATAAAATCACTATTTCAAAGGTGAAAAAATCATTTTTCCATGACCACCCTAATTAGTCTTATGTGGATTAATCAATTTTGTCACTTTGTGAATTTGATGAAAGTCAAATTGTAACTTATGTAGACATTGTAAATATATGCCTGTGCAGCCAATTTGAAGTGTGTATCTTGATATAATCTGTGCCGTTACGAGAGGTAACGGGGCTTTTTTATATGTCCGTGTATCCCCATGTTTACATATCTTTTTGTCGTAAGGCTCGTTTCCCCTCGGAAGAGGTTTCAATTTTGTTTTTTGTAATGTTTAATTTAAGTATGTTGCGAGCAGAAGCTTCGTCTGCTTAAGAATACTATCGTTGTAAGTTGTCTGCAAGCTGTGCTGCAAGATAGCATCTCATTATTTGAACAATGTTCACTTTAAGAATTAGACTTAAGAAGGTGTGTAAGAACCGGTTGCGGTGGTGTGATGTCACGTCACAACCTCCAGCGAGTGTGGTTTGAAACGCCTTCAGTTGTATACCCGCTCCCTTCGCGGCCTACTCGTTTTTTCATCTACTACTTCTACTCTTCCTCCCAATTACTGTCTGCTGCCATAGTTTCAATTGCAGCACCTGTTGTGTGAAGATGAGAAAGTCGTGTTTTCTATTGCCAATAAACGACGAGCACTCCGTGGATTCTTAACCCCGCGTTGTTTACGTTACGTAATCCAGAAAAGAGGGCACTCGTTACCCTAACCCCCTATGCGTAGCAGAGTAATCTGTTAAGCCACAATGAAAAAACGATGGCCATTGGCGCTCTCTGCCAAGAAAATCGCTTTCGTGAAGAGGTGAATGAAAAGAGCCGCTGCGAAGGAGTTAAAAGTTAGCCATGCAGTATGCCAAGTCCATCTTGAGGATATGGCCAGACCACGCCCTGCACGCCGTTGCCACGTCTAGATTCCCCTCGTCGTCACCACATGAACTTGATGTGCCGCCTTCCTGGCATAAGTTGCGTGTGTATGCTTAAGTGTAGTGGCGCAGGTTAAGTGTAGTGGCGCAAGTTAAGTGTAGTGGCGCAAGTTAAGTGTAGTGGCGCCAAAGTGTAGTGATCTTGTGTCGTCTTAGTAATCGTATCGGCGCGCGAGTGTGATGTGGCAACAACGTATGGTTGCCAAGTCCCAACAGTGTTTACATAACAAACCTCGTCGTATGTATCTGAGCATGTGTTTTTCCTTTTGAAGGCAAGCTACCTTGCCTAAGATCCTGTCATATGTTAATATAAGCATGCGACTAATGTGCATTTTTAGATTGAACCAAATGTAGGGTTTAATCTGTTGTTGTCTACCTCAATAGTCGTATAGTTAGGAGTGTGGTAACGTACTCCGTGGTTTTCGATTAAGTTCGAGTTTTCCTTGTCTTCTTTATCATATTACTGTCTTGTCTCTCACTGTTTCTCTCGCTTGGCAATATGTCTTCCAACCACAGTATAGATGAAGGACCCGTCTCCGGTAGGGTCAGAGTCCTCACGGCTGAAGGGCAAGAGGCCTTTCAGAGAGCGTCTGATCAGCATGAAGAGAGGGTAAAGGCGAGTAGAGAAGGAGTACAAGCCTTATTGGAAGAACCGAATCATAGTCCTTGGTTGTATAAGGCCCATGCTGTGTACCAGGATACTGTAAAAAGGTATCTGGAATTCTTAATGCGTGAACGTACTTCAGAAAGTCTGGCTCGTGCTGAATCAGTGAAGCACGAAGACGGAGATTTTCAGGCATCTTTTCGTCAGGTAATCAGTAACTATGCTTCCTCTTCCTCAGTTGAAGTCACGGAAGAGGAACACCACACTGAACCGTTTTTACAAGATGACCCGAAGTCCAGTCAAGTTCCTTTATCCCTCGTCGACCACTCTGAGTTTTGTATGCCCCCTTCCATGAAGGGCAGTTCAAGAAGGTCGGTTAGGTCAGGTCGTTCCAGTAGCACCAGTGTTAGTGTTGCAAGGAAGCAACGAGCCAAGGTGGAGACCGCTCGTATAAGAGTCAAGTTTGCCGAACAGGAGGGTCAGCTTATGCAAGAGAAGGCTGAATTGCAGACCAAGTTCAAAGTTATGACACAGCAAAAGGAGTTAGAAGAAGCCGAAGCCGAACTTAGGCACTTAGGAGCCGACGATGATTGGGAAACATGCAGTGACTGGGACCAATTAAAAGGTACAGTCGCTACCCGCACCCAACTATATGTGGAGCAACAGGGTGGTATAGTTGAAGTTTCCGCTAGTCAGAAGGATCCGGTAGGCTTGAATCCTGAAAGCCCTGTTTTCAAGCCCTGTTCTGATTTCAGAGTTAACTCACAGCCTGCTAACAATGTTCCATTCAGTTTTGAACCTCGTATCGAAAAGGTAAAGGTGAGGTCTGTGCAACCTGCGCAGCAACCTGTTGCTAACCATGTTTCTTATGCGTCACCACCTGTAGTAAAACCTCCTCGGAGTGCATCTCCTAGATTGGGGACAACCTCCAATTCTGCCGATTTGAGCAAGTTCTTCTTGCGGAAGGATTTACTTCTTAGCAGGCTGTCTACGTTTGATGATACTGCGGAAGACTATGCTGTTTGGAAAGAGAGTTTCAAGGAAGTCGTGCAAGAGTTAGGCACCTCATGTAAGGAGGAAATAGACCTGTTAGTTAAGTACCTAGGTCCTGAGTCCAAAGAATGGGCCCGTACAACCAGAAACTCAAATGCCAAGAATCCAATCCTGGCGTGCAGTAGAATTTGGGAGCGCTTGGATGACAGGTTTGCTGCCCCTTCGATCATTGAGACTTCAATTAAAAAGAAGCTCGCCAACTTCTCTAGGATTTCACCTAGAGACACCTTAAGGTTATACGACCTGTGTGACATTCTGTACCAGATAGAAGCCTTGAAGGCTAACCCTGTATACAGTACACTGTTTGCATATTATGACGCCTCGTCAGGCATCAATCCCATTGTCGCAAAACTTCCACCCTGTATACAGAAAGCGTGGACTGGCAGAGCCATGAACTACAAGACTGCTCACGGTGTGCCGTACCCACCTTTCTCCTTCTTCATTGAGTTTGTGAAGGAGATGGCAAGGGTAGAGAATCATCCATGTTTCTCTTATCAAAGCCTTGGAGCCGATGGTTTTGTGAAACCAGAGAAGCCACCTCCCTCTAAGTTTCCTCAAGTGCGTGTGAAGAAGACTGACACCATGTTGTCCAGTGGCAGTAAGACGACCACGGGCGCTGACAGGTCTGTTGGCGCCGCTAGTCCTACCGAGCAAAGAAAGGCAGAAAAGGGAGATTTTTGCGTCTACCATGATGCCTACGTACACCATTTGGATTTCTGCAGGGCCTTTCGCACCATGTCAGTGAGCGAGAGGAAGGTTTTCTTAAACGATAAAGGGGTGTGCAACAGATGTTGCAAAGGTAACCATCCTCCTTCCAGCTGCAAAGAGAGAACTTTCTGCAAACTCTGTAAGGCCCATACTCATGTGACTGCCTTACATCACGATGAACCCAGGTCGAAGAGGAGTTCGACTCAAGCGGTTACACAGCATGGAAGGGAGGTTGCTCAAGATAAAACACCTCACTCCCCTGTAGTCAATCAAGTGCCGCTTCCAAATGTTCTTACCCCCATAGTAAAGACTCAGGGAGGGGAGGATGCTGCGGTCAATTCCAAATGTACCTTGATATGCAGTAACCCCACCTCCATGAGTAAGTCCTGCGCCAAGACCTTCTTGGTAAAGGTCTATCCTGAAAGTAAGCCAGAGCTCGGAGTGTGGTGTTATGCCATCCTAGACGATCAGTGCAATTGCTCTTTAGCAAGGTCTGAGTTTTTCGATTTGTTTGACAAGCTGAGCAAACGGGTTTCATATCGTCTAGCTACCTGTGCAGGTGTAACGGGCGCTTCTGGGCGCACCACCAAAAATTACACCATCGTGTCTTGGCATAACTCACAAGAGGTACATATCCCTCAGTTAGTGGAATGCGACAGCATTCCCAATGTAAGAGAAGAGATACCCACCCCCGCCATAGCTCGTGGTTATCCCCATCTGTCCGACCTGGCCGAATGTATTCCACCTCTGGTTCCTGAAGCTGAGATTCTACTCATCATTGGTCGAGATGTGCCTTCAGCTCATTACATTTTTGACCAGAGAATTGGACCTGTCAATGCCCCTCTAGCTCAACAGACCAGTCTGGGTTGGGCAATCATTGGGGAAGTGTGTCTCCATGGCACTTGTAGGCCTCCTGTCATTAGCAGTCTCAAAACATCCTTCGTACATGATAGACGTCCCTCTATAGTCGCACCATGTGGTAACCAGATTCATGTTTCTGAAATAAAGGATGATTTGTTCAAGGTAACCAAAGATGATGACAAGGCTGCCCTGTCGATTGAAGACAGGAAGTTCTTGGATGTTATGAACTCAGAGTTCCGCAAGGATCAAAGTGGTCATTGGGTCGCGCCACTGCCTTTCCGTCCCAATGTTGTAGCCACCAGTAATAATAGAGACTTTGTGTGGCACCGCACACTGTCTCTCCATCGTAGCCTCAGCACAAAGCCTGAAAAACGTCAGCATATGATGGCCTTCATGCAAAAGATGTTAGATCGTGGGCATGCTGAGGTTGCACCACCATTGAAGTCTGATCAGAAGTGCTGGTATCTTCCATTGTTTGGGGTGTACCACCCTAAGAAACCTGACAAGATCAGGGTTGTGTTCGACTCTTCTGCCAAATCCAGAGAGTTCTCCCTAAATGATATGCTGATGTCAGGTCCTGATATGACAAACAGTATTCTCGGGATTCTTCTACGTTTCCGTCAGGAAGCTGTAGCAGTGGCAGCTGATGTAGAACAGATGTTCTACAATTTCAAAGTGAAGACTGAGCAAAGAGATTACCTCAGATTCTTCTGGTACAAGAATAATGACCCTGATGAAAGGTTGATTGAGTATAGGATGACTGTTCACGTTTTTGGGAACACGCCATCTCCCGCCATTGCCACCTATGGCTTGCGTAAGTCTGTAGAAAATGCCTCTCCTGAAGTTCGCTATTTCATAGAGAACAATTTCTACGTGGATGATGGGTTAGCATCTCTGCCAGATGCGGAGACTGCTTACAAGTTAATCCAAGACTCTAAGTCAGCACTCCAAGAAGGAGGACGCCTGCGCTTGCACAAGATCACTTCCAACAGTAAGGAAGTGCTGGAAAAGTTTGCCACCAGTGAGCTGGCTGATAACCTTCAGGAGCTGAACCTAACTTCTGACTCTATGCCTATGCAGTCTAGCCTGGGCCTCTTATGGGACATCCAAAGAGACGTTTTCGTCTATAAGTTCATGGATTCAGACAAGCCTTCGACAAAAAGAGGGATACTGTCTGTTGTAAATAGTCTGTTTGACCCCATGGGATTCTTAGCTCCAGTAATAATAGTGGGAAAACTACTCCTAAGAGAGATAACCAATCTAAAGTGTGGTTGGGATGAACCCATACCAGCTAAGATCCATACCAAATGGTCCAGATGGCTAACGTCCTTAAGGGACCTCAAGGACATAAGCATCAATCGTCAGTTTGCTAGTATTTCTTTGTCTCAAGCTCACAGGATAGAGCTTCATACCTTTTCAGATGCTTCCAGAGTAGCAGTAGGAGCTGTATCATATCTTAAGGTTTTCAGTGATACCAAAAGCTACCAGGTGTGTTTTGTGAGGGGACAAGCTAAAGTAGCTCCCAACCATGGTCATACTATTCCCAGGTTAGAGTTGTGTGCTGCAGTGATGGCAGTTAATCTCAGCAATTCCATCTCGGATTGCTTGGACAAACCCTTAGACGCAAGGCATTTCTATTCTGACAGCATGATTGTCTTGGGCTATATTCATAATGAAAGGCGTAGATTTCATGTCTACGTGAGTAACAGAGTAGACCACATTAGGTCGTCCACCGAACCTAACCAATGGCATTATGTACCTACAGATTGTAATCCAGCAGACCTGGCTACCCGTGGTCTTGAAATAACCGACCTAAATCAGAGTGATTGGTTGTCAGGTCCCTCAAGCTTATTTGAGGATGTTGTATCCACCAGTGGAAGTTTTCCTCTTGTAAGCCCTGAGACAGATAAAGAAGTAAAGGTATCAGACTACACAATTGAGTCTGAACCCCTTGTTAGTGCAAACAAAAGCAATGTAGAGCCTGCAATTGCGTCATTAGCTCAGAGGTTCTCTAATTTCTCCTGTTGGAGGAGACTTGTAAGAGCGGTAGCTCTCCTTAAGCATATAGCCCGTTCTTTCAAACAAGGTAACAAGTGTTGTTCAGGTTGGCATATGTGCAACAAACATAAGTCACCCGATCAACTAGAAGATGCAGCTGATTTCATTGTTCAGACATACCAAAAGGATTATTTCTCGTCTGCCATGACTAAATTGCAAGGTGAAGTTTGTTTACCTCCTTCCAGTCCCATTGCATCTCTGTCTCCTTATTTAGACCAGAAGGGCCTACTTCGTGTAGGAGGCAGGTTGAGTCAAGGCGGTGATATACTGGGTATGCTTGCAAGGCCTATTATTATTCCAAAGGAATCCCATTTAGGCTTGTTGTTGATCCGTCACTACCATGAGACAGTGCACCACCAAGGGAGAGTGATTACAGAAGGAGCCGTCCGTACAGGTGGTTTCTGGATTTTGGGAGGGAAACGTACCATTTCTAAGGTCATTTCCGAATGCGTCACCTGTAAAAGGGTAAGAGGTAAGGTGTGTGTTCAGAAGATGGGAGACTTACCCGTCGATAGACTTACTCCCAATCCGCCATTTTCCTATGTAGGAGTTGACCTTTTTGGCCCCTGGCATATAAAAACTCGGCGCACTAGAAGTTCCTTCCTCGAAAGTAAAAGATGGGGCGTTCTGTTCACCTGTCTTGTTTCCAGAGCTATCCACATAGAGACTGTAGAAGAATTGAGTACTTCTTCCTTCATTAATGCCTTAAAGAGATTCATCTGTATTCGTGGCCCAGTTAAGATGATGCGTTCTGACAGAGGCACGAACTTTGTAGGTGCTGTCAAAGCACTGAACTTGCTTGCCATTACCGATGAAGGTGGTGATGTCAATAGTTTCTTGTCAAGTGAAGGTTGCACTTGGTTGTTTAACCCTCCTCATGCTTCTCACATGGGTGGAGCATGGGAGCGTATGGTGGGGATAGTCCGCAACATCATGAATGTGATACTGACTAACCATCACCCCAAGGCATTAACACATGAGGTGTTAGTAACCTTCTTTGCAGAAGTATGTAAGATCGTGAATTCCAGACCTTTAGTTCCTGTTTCCTCGGACCCTAGTAGTCCTTTCATTTTGTCTCCGTCCATCCTTCTCACTCAGAAAACTGATATTCCTGTAACTCTTCCTGAAGAGATAGATATTAAGGCAGTATACAAATCTCAATGGAAGCATGTCCATCACCTTGCTGAGGAATTCTGGAAGAGATGGAAGAAAGAGTATCTTTCCTCTTTGCAACCCAGAAGAAAGTGGGTCAATTCCTCTCCAAATGTAAAGGTGGATGATGTAGTGTTGGTAAAAAATCAAGAGTGTCCCCAAGGACAGTGGCCCTTGGGTATTGTAAACAAAGTATTCCCTGGCAAGGATGATTTAGTCAGGAAGGTCCAAGTAAGAGTTGTGGTAAACAACAAAGCCCATGAATATGTAAGACCCATTTCTGAGCTTGTGTTGCTAGGTCAATAGATTTGGTAATTTTCCCCCTAGAAAATTAGGAAGGGAGTGTGCCGTTACGAGAGGTAACGGGGCTTTTTTATATGTCCGTGTATCCCCATGTTTACATATCTTTTTGTCGTAAGGCTCGTTTCCCCTCGGAAGAGGTTTCAATTTTGTTTTTTGTAATGCTTTAATTTAAGTATGTTGCGAGCAGAAGCTTCGTCTGCTTAAGAATACTATCGTTGTAAGTTGTCTGCAAGCTGTGCTGCAAGATAGCATCTCATTATTTGAACAATGTTCACTTTAAGAATTAGACTTAAGAAGGTGTGTAAGAACCGGTTGCGGTGGTGTGATGTCACGTCACAACCTCCAGCGAGTGTGGTTTGAAACGCCTTCAGTTGTATACCCGCTCCCTTCGCGGCCTACTCGTTTTTTCATCTACTACTTCTACTCTTCCTCCCAATTACTGTCTGCTGCCATAGTTTCAATGGCAGCACCTGTTGTGTGAAGATGAGAAAGTCGTGTTTTCTATTGCCAATAAACGTTAGCGACGAGCACTCCGTGGATTCTTAACCCCGCGTTGTTTACGTTACGTAATCCAGAAAAGAGGGCACTCGTTACGCTAACCCCCTATGCGTAGCAGAGTAATCTGTTAAGCCACATAATCTATAACATTAACCATACATATATAATATCTTTAATTTTGCCCCTCTACAGAAATTCCTGCAGACACCCCTACCAGTAATCAGAAATCCAATTAGATGTTTCATGACTACATGTGTGTCCCATGAAGACATACAATAGCTGTGTTTTCTTGTTTTTACTGGCACCTTCTAGGGTGGGGGCAGACCACAGTACCAGTAATTCAAATGACCTTGATTTTATGCCTCACATGCAATATAAATTTGGCTCAACTCCATAGCAACTGCACTCATCCATTACGGCAAAGATGCACTTTTCTCTTTCTTAAAGTGTCTAAAATCAGTAATGCATCAGATGGTTCTGAAGATGACATTCTGTTTGAAAACAGTGACTCTTTGGACACAATTGATGACCCTGATAACGTCAGTGACGTTAGTGTTATGGACAACAGTGAATTTTCTGGTTTTGCTGGTGATGACAAAAGCAGTCAGTTTTCAGAATTTGAAGATTGAAATGACTTGCCCTGTAAATAGTAATAATTTTTTGACAAGTGCTAACAATGGTCAGTATATCTTAAGGATATAAATGAACTGTGGTTTTCTCATTAATGATATTATGTAGTATTGTGTAGAGTTTCTAATCTTAATTTGCTCTGTTTTGGGTGTCATCTTAAATGAGATGTAGCTACGAATTACCAGTAGCTTTTGGTGTTAATGTACTATGTAATTATGAAAGACAGACAAAAAAATGAATAAAACAGATAGCAGTTAAGAAGTTTTACATGTCACTAAACCACTCACAAAACAAAACATATATATATACAAAACAAAATTTATTTTTCTAAAATTATGAAAGTCAAAATTGGGGTGCGTCTTCAACACCAGAGCATCTTTGATGCCAGTGCATCTTCAACACTAGCAAATATGGTAACTATCATATCACTTCTTTATCTTTGCTGTTTTAATGTGGGCAATCCAAATCTTATTCTGATTCCTCATGTGTCGTCTAAGCCAGGCTTGGGGCTGTTCTAGTTTCTGCCCTTTGAATTCTCTCTATTTACTTTAAATCTTTCTGTTTCTGTAATGACCATACCATCACTATATATTCCAATCTGGGGTGGACTAGTCTTCATTATTTTTTCATTATATCTTCCCCCAATCAATGAAATGTCACTGTTTATTTGCCTTTCCCATTATTCTTTTCATGTGTCAATCAATCAATTGTTGCCTCAACTTTCACTATATGGAAAATCCACATCCCCACAGTGGTGGTCAGTGGTCCTTGGAACCTCCCACAGATCTCTCTTGGAAGAAACATTGGACTGCTGTCTGTGATGTATCAGTGAGGGACTGTTACTATGTCACTGGCTCAGGATGGTAGAGAGAGGAGAGCAGTTGCTAATTGTCAGCTCTCCATGTGTGAAAAAGTGTAAGAGATACAGTTAGTTGATAAAGACAGATCTTGGGCCCAGTCTGGAGACTGATTGCCAACCCTGCACTTCCTGATGGAGGCAAGGAGATTGACTGGTTTTGAAAAGGGGCAGCTCTGCTATCCATCTTCCAGAATCACCATATCCAGGTACCCATCATTGGTCCCTTCTGTTTATGTGTATTTCCTGGGATTAGTACATAAATAATGTTCACTAACCATAAAAGTATGAGTACCATTTCTTCTACAAGTCTGAACACATGGTAAATAATTGAGCTGGCATTGGTGGCTGTCCCTGTCACATCGATGAAGGTGAAGAGAAACATCAGACCCATGGCACCAGAAAAGGCCAAATCATCACATCGGTGGCAGGGGCCTCTGCGCATGTCATGGATGAAGGTGGTTCGTGTGGAGGGAATATCTATACCTAATATTATCTGTAAATAGATACAGAGTATTATTCAAGCTTTTAAATTTTTAATCTATTTACTGCCACATTTGACATTAGAATATACAATGTGTCTAGGAATTAATGCAGAATTACACATAGTTACCACTGGAATTAAAGTATCTACTGGTTATATAATTGACACAACTAATAAAATGTCTTAAAAGAAGCTATAAAGTTTCAAATGAAAGTATTACTGATCAACTTACCCTGACAAAAACAAAGATTGTCATTACTGCCCAGTGCAAAATAATTGTGACAAAGAACCACAGGACATATATGGTGGCAAAGAGTGCAAAGCTCAGCACCTGCAATACAAATAGATCAGTCCAGAATTAAGAATTGTACAACATAATGGAATAATAGATGATGTGGCCTGAAGGGGTTTCATAATCTATTTTGACTGGATGAGGAATGGGGGAGTCCCCTTACAATGAAGTGGTGAAAGTGGAGTCTCATCTCCTGTAATGCCAGGATTTCTTTATGTATGTATATTTGGTGTTGTTGTTCATGGTGATGTCATGTAAGGTATACCCTTTTCCCCCCTTTTCATTCTCCAAGCTTCTGTGACTTGGATGGAGTGCACAGTTAGCAACAGGGACCAGACCCTCTGCTCCATCTTTACTGCATCCTCCATGTTTTCACTCCTAAAACATACCTGGTGTGGGTGGCCTGATTGTCCAAACCCAAGGAGATGGGTCTATGCCTTAGGTTATCTTAAAAAATTCCACATAATCAAGGGAGATAAAAGAACTAGACAACTTCCATAACATAAGATTTATATACACCCCAGGAATACCCTGGATAGGTGAGGTCAAACTAGGTATGAAAAGGTAGAGAGATATAGGAATGAGAAGCCAATTTCGAGGGGACTAAACGAAGGTCAACCAAAGATGCACGGGGGGTATCACATGGGCTCAGGCATCATTTAATAGGGACAGCCATAACCAATAGGTCAGTAAGTGTATGTCTTTTTCACCCTTTTTTCTTGTCTTCTTTCTTTCTCTGTGTGGATATACTGTAAATAATGAAACAATATAGATAGAATAGTTTAGATAAGTGTGTTTATTGATGTAATTAAAGGGAAAAGTGTAGGATTTTCTTAACGGAAATGGCCATAACCAACAGGTCCTGACAAATCTCTTGGAAAAAAAAACAGGCACCAAGAATAGGCTCATAATTACACTAACTCTTAGGATTTAGAGATAGGAACTGGAAAAGGGGGGCCAATATTGCTCACTGTACACTTAGGTAAGAAATTAGGAATAGGGAAAGAGACTGAAGCCTAGAGATGTCTATCCATATTTAGTTCTATTGTGTCAAAAACTTTTTTTTGTATCATGGTCAGCAGATACCGATGTAGGTAACCCACTCACCTTATTGAGGATTAACTTAATCCATGTGCCTAAATTTTGTGTCATACTACCTATAAGTTTCATCATATGCTAGTGAATTTAGTAAGAAAATAGGACTCTGATCCATGATCTTTCTTTGTTGGTTGAAATTGTAATCAAGTGTATTAGGTGAAGTACATAAGAGAGTAACTTAGAATTTAAATAAAAATTTAAGATCAAACACTTGTTTAATAAAATCTAGTCATTACACTCCTGCTTTCCAATTTATTACAGCAAGCCTCAAGTTTATGTATGGCTCCAACTTGGTCTATATGGTTAATTTCCAATTATCATATTTAGATATGAATTCATGTATTGTTTGAGCTTGGGCTATATCACTTCCTAAGCTATTCCAAGTACTTGGGCATCTACATGAATATGGAAAACTATTTCTTCACACGGTTTAGACATGTAGACTTCCTTAATTTGTTCTCATGACCTCTTAAATCCCTCCTATATTCAATCAGAAGATTTCTTCTGTCAATGCAATCTATCCCCTGTAGTGACCTGAATACTGTAATCATATCACCTCTTTCACTTCAATCTTTCAAAGTTGGAAGATCCAGTACATTTAGTCTCTCCTTATATTGTTTAACTGCCAGAATAGGAACCAGTTTGGTTGTTGCCCTTTGTATTCTCTTGATCTTGCTTACATCCATTACACTGTATGGGGACCATACCACTGATGCATAGTCTAGTTTTTAATGGATCAGGGTTTCTATAATTATTTTTCATTATCTCTTCATCTATAAGGTGAAAAGCCACTTTAATGTTATGCAGCAGTCTGTATATCTATCCTGGACTGCTGCATAAGATCAAAGTGGCTTTTCATTATACTGATGAAGAGATGATGAGAAAACTCATGTTACAAAGGATTACAAAGGCGGAGCATGCCAACCGGAGACCTTTTGGTCCATATCTAGGTCAGATGCAGAAAAAATTATAATAATGATAAATAAATAAAAAATGAATAGATAAAAATTATGATAATATAAATATTGATAAACAAATAAATAAATGCATAGGCATAGTTTAATAATAAACAAACAGGTAAATAGTAAATAATAATAAATTGACAGATAACTAATAACAAATGATAATCAAGCAAATAATAATAGACAAATAATAACAAATAAACAAATAATATGAAATAAATGGCAGTCATTACAGCATCTTGCTTAGGTGTTTATCTAAACAAATCTTAAAGCTTCAAACTGAACTACATTGCACTGCCTCAACTGGAAGTTTATTCCATTTATCAACTACACAGTTAGTGAAGTTGTTTCTACACACTTCCAAATTAAATCTATTTCCTGACAGCTTGAGACTATTATTTCTTGTTGGATTCTCATTCAGTGTGAAAATTTTGTCACTCTTGATGTTGTCAATTCCCTTTAGAATCTTAAAGACCTGTATCAAGTCACTTTTGAGTCTATGTTTTTTTAGGGAAAACAGATTCATATGTTTTAGTCGATTTTCATATGATTTATTTTTTATATTTGGAATCAGTTTTGTGGCTTGCCGTTGTACTTTTTCCAATCTGTTAATGTCTAATGAGATTCAGTGACCATACGGAACCAGCATATTCCAAATGTGGACGAACTAATGATTTCTATAGTTTGTTAATGAGAGATGGACTTTTGAAGTCAAAAGATCAAGCAATCAGTCCTAGAATATCATTTGCTTTCTCAGAGGCTGAAATACACTGCTTAGATGACTTGAGTATTACCTAGTTGTAATGAACAGGGTTGGAGCTACACTCATTGGGTCCCATCTCTTTTCTTCCATTTAAAAAGCCTTGTTTTGAATTTATTTATAGTGTTGGCTTGTATAATATATTCATCCAACTTATTCCACAAGTCTACACTTCTATGTGGGAAGCCATACTTCCTGATGTCTTTTAAACAAGTTTACTTTATCAGTTTTTTACTATGACCTCTTGTCGACCTTTCTTCTTGTACCAGAAATTCTTCTCTGTCCATTTTTTCTAAACCTTTGTCCAATTTGAATATCATTATCATATCACCACTATCTTCTCTCTCCAATGTGGGAAGTCCCTTTCTTCAATTTTCCTCATATATCTTGTCTTTTACATCAGGAATCATTTTGGCTGCCTTTATTTGTATTCTCTCTATTTTTCCTATATCTTTCTTTAGGTATGGTGATCACATTACTGCTGCATATTCCAGTCAGGGACATATACACATATATCTTGCCCACAATCATATTGATATGATTTGTCATTGAAGGATGTCAAGAAATTTTGTTTTCCACATAGATGAATCAATTCCTGGAATAGCCTAAAATATGATATAGTCCAAACTAAGTAATTCACTAAATTGTTGTCTCAAGTTTCATTAAGTGGAAAATCCACAGCCCCACAGTGGCTAGCAACAGTCCTCAAAACCTCCCATAGTTCTCTAGGAAGAAACCTTGGACTGTTGTCTGTATTTTATCAGTATAGGACTGTTTCTATTTCACCAGCCGAAAGTGGTAGGAAAAGGAAAGCAGTTACCATTTGTTAATTCCCCATGTGTGAAAAAGTATAACAAATACAGTCAAAAGCGATAGAGACCAAATGCCATGCACCTCCTGATGGAGGTGAGGGGGTGGACAGGTTTTGAACATGGGCAGCTTTGGTGTCCATTTTGCAGAACCACTTTGTGCAGGTACCCAAACTAAAACCATGATAGTAAAAAGAGAAGGATTATACAAATACTCCTTTCCCATTTCTTATAATAAAGTTAATACACTTAGACAACTATATTGATACAGAAACCTATGGAAGGGAATTAAGATTGTTGTCATCAACTGTGGAGCAGTAGTTTCCTGTCAGTGAAACTAGAGGCAACAATTACCATTCTGTCATATTTCTTCTTAAAACCCTTTATGGTTTGGGCCTCTCCTACCTATGCTAAAAATAAAGTGCAGACAACCATACTGAGGTTTTGTCTGTCCTGTAAAAACCGTTAACAGTTAATAACATATTTGAGTTAAGAACCAAGTTTCTGCAAACATCATATTTTCTTCTCTGTATCAATGTATGATTATGTGCAAAGCACCACAACATACCTGTGCTGCAACACTGCAAAAATGGGAGAGGGTGAGGAGACCCAATCCAAGAGGACTCAGATTGTTGAGGCTTGGTTCTGCAAGACGTGTAGCTCTTACATAGGAAGCTACAGACCAAGACATAGCCAAGAGGGAGACCGCAACAGATATACCCTGAACAAGTACTGTTGGTATGGCCATAAAAACAAAGAATCATGAAAAGACATTCAAGCAGTAGGAATGTACATCTTCACTGAAAGGTGAAATTATTCACTGATTATATATGGTCACAATACTAACATATGAAATATATACATGGCAATGTGAAAAATATGAGGAAAATGTGGGGGAAAACAATCATGCTCAGCACTAAACCAATTCAAGAAAGTAAACCATTTAGCAATTGGCACTAACCCAGAGGGGGCTTTTGGTGGAGTATTGATTTTGGTAATCTGTCTTGAAGAGCTTGTTTTGTGATCTGGGTATAAATGTGTTTTTGTGTGGATGTACCCCAATCCTTTATTTTGTATAATTTGTAAATGTAAAGTGTTAATATTTTGCTAAATGTTGGTAATTAAGCTGTGGAGATGTAGTTGTTGTTGTTGTCGTTCCCTAGACTGTCTGTCCGAGCAGTCCAGTTTCCCCAAGGAATGCCACAGCCGAAACTGGGTTTTCCCACAAATCCTTTATAGAGTGTATGTTGTGTTGTTTGCGTGCATGATTGTGTATAATGCAGTCTTCCATTATGTGTTGTATGGTATGGGGTGAAGTGTTACATCCTGGGCAGCTGTTCACAATGCGGTCATCCAGCCTCTTCTGGTAGCTTAGAAGTGCTGGGTGGTGACCGCACCGCAGTTTGGCCAGGTGGACTCTGTCCTTTCATGGGAGAGAGGATTCAGAAGGGTGGATATCAGGGGGTCTGACATGCAGCAGTGTGTTGTCTTTCAGTGTGTTAATGGAGCGTTGAGTGATATGATTATGAATATGTTTCCAGAGGCTGGTATTTGGTGGTTGTGGAGGAAGAGAAGAGAGTATCTGTGTGTGATACAGGTCTTTGGGTGTTGTTTTAATGTTTCTTGGTGTGTGTGGGTGTTCTGCTATGTAGTGTAGCGGGTGTGATGTGTTTGTGGTGGCTGCAGCAAGTGTTTGTGTGCCTCTCATGTCGAGGTGGTCCTTGACTTTGAGGACTTTTGTTTCATGGTGTAAATGGTCTGTAGGTGTTGTATTTGTGCAGCCTGTAATTGTTTTTAGGGCTTTGTTTTGTATGATTTGAAGGGTGTTGTGGTGTGTCTCATTGAGATTAGGAGCCCATGCAGGACTCGCATAAATCATCACTGAGCATATGCATTGTTTGTATATTGTTGTATTAGTTTCTTTTTTTTGTCCAAATGTTGTTCCAGCGATTGACTTAAGTGCATTAAGTCTAGGTGTGCATTTGTTTTTTATGTTTGTGATGTGTTGTTTGAAAGACATGGATGTATCGTATGTTACACCAAGAATTTTCGGTGTGTTTGTGTGTGGTATTAGAGTGTTGTTGATGTAGAGATGAGGTATGTATTTGTGTTCTTTTGTCCAGTTGGTGAGAAGTGTTGCTGTAGATTTGGTTGGAGCTATTTTGAGTCTGTTTGTGATGAACCATGTGTTGAGTGTATCAAGGTATGGCTGGATTATTTCTGCAGCTTTGTCTGTGTTATGATGTATGCATGTGATTGTTATGTCATCTGCATAGGAAGAGATTTGTATTTCTGAGGTGTCTGGTGTGGGTAAGTCATGCATGTATAGATTAAAGAGCGTGGGGGATAGAACAGAGCCCTGTGGTACTCCATTCTTAATGTTTCTGATGTGCGATGATTAGCCATTATATGACACGTAAGCATTCCTACCTGCCAGATAATTGGCCAGCCATCTTTTGGTGTTATTGTGCATGTCTGTGTTATATATTATATTTGTTAGGTTGTGGCAGGGGATAGCATCAAAACCTTTACTAATGTCTAATGTTATAAGAAGTGTTCTGTGGTGGGGCCTATCTGAATTGATGCCATCTAAAATTCTTTGTGTGAGGTTTATCAGAAGAGTGTTTGCGGAGTGTAGTGGCCTAAAACCATGTTGTGAGTCAGCAAGGGGAATATGTGGTGTGACAAGTTTAAGTATTAGGCATTCAATGACTTTAGAGGGGGTGCAGAGAAATGTGATTGGGCGGTGCAAAGTTGGGATTGTTGGGTCTTTGTTCAGTTTTAGAATGGTGATTATTTTACCATGCTTCCAGATGTCGGGTATAGTGTTGTGTGAATAGCTGTAGTTTGAAATGTTTGTGAGTGCCTGTATACCTTGTGGTCCAATGTGTTTTAGGTGGATGTTACTTATATTATCAGGGCCACAGGCAGATGAGTGCTTGAGATTATGTATTATGTGTTTTGTCTGATTGTCTATGAATGGTGTATAGTCTGAGTCTGTGGGAAAGTCTTTCTTACGTCAAATAGTGCGTCGGTCGTCAGGGTGAGAAGTGAGATGGCTTGTCTGTGCAAAATTATTTATGAGTGTGTTTGCTTGTTGTCTGTTTGAGGGTAGATTGTCTGTTGTTGTGATTATTGCTGCGTGAGAGGGAGATATAGTTGAGTGTGGTTCTTATGAAGTTTGTAGAGTGCAATTAGAGTTTATTTCTGTTGTCCAAAACTCATGCTTGCAACAGATTTTAGGTTGTTTACTTTTTTGTTGACATGGTTAGATCAAAGGTCGTATAAGAATCAGAGGTAAGACCTAGTATTTTGGGATTCTTACCCAGTGAAAGGGTATAGCCATTTAATTTCACTGTTTCATCCTCCTAGCTTACTCTAGAAATTTTAAGCCAATTTTATTCAGCCCAGGGAAATCTTACAACAAGATGAAGACTTCATCAAACCCCATTCTCTACAAAGTCTGCTTTTAAGGTGTCATCTGACATTAGCCATAACAAAATATGTTAACTCATTATTCTGATTACTGGATTAAACAAAACAAAGTATGTGAATAAACAATTACAAATAACACAGTTAAGCTACTAACATGTCTGGTTGAATTCATGGTAAGAATTTATTTGTGCTATGGAATCTGCCATGATGTACATTTGTAGGATGAGTTGAGGCGCATCCTGGATTAGAGCCCCAAGGAGATCCACATTGGCTGCATCTCTCTCCGAATGGAGCCACAACTCCATGTATCGGCCCTGCATCTTTGATCTTGGTCGAACAGAGGCATGGCAGTGGTAATTGACAGAATCAGGATGACAGTGGACTGGGGTACTGTTTGTTGAATTACTGGAGTTTAATATGCTTGAGTAACCTGTCCAAAGTTCCAAATGATGGTATTACACACAATATCAAACTGTGGCATATGTGCAGTATAAAGTGAGCTTACGTGTCATGGAATTTATTATTCATGTTATGAGTCAACAGTCTTCTTTGATATATATTTCTTACTTCTTTCATTTATTACCCACTATAGTGTTATTCTGTTGTATTACATTCTAGACAAATGTCAATCCTGATTTCTTCACGAAAGAATTATAAAGTAAATTAATAATCAAATTTAGAAAAAATCTAAAGTCTAATCACTATTCAACTAGAAAGTTAATGTGTATGAAAATTACTTAATATCAGAAGATTGAAAAAATTAATGTTTGGATTTTCTTCATTTCCAACACAATTTGTTTAAAACTAAGATGAATTCTGAAGTTGACAACCCCACCTGGAGCTTTGGCTCTGATTGGTTGGGCACAAGACTGAAGAGAGAAATGACAGTCACGTCCTGCCACTTTGGACCTCTTCCTTTTGGAGTTGTGGTCATTTTCTTCTTGTATCCCTTCCTCAAAATAAACAGATGAGGCTTCACGTACACTCTTTGCACCATAATATATTAAATCCAGCTGTCTGTTAACAGGAAATTATAGAAAATATACAATAGTAGCAAAAATCATATTAAAACCAAAGGGAGCAAAGCACATACACACACACACATAGTATAATCATTGCTGTCTTGAATTTCATTAAGTATCCACAGCCAAGCATGAGTGAGCAAGTCATTAGGCCCCCATAGATCTAGATTCCTTTGGGATGAAACAGAGGACTGCTGTCTGCATTGTATTAGTATGGGTCTTTCTATGTCATCAACTGGTAGGATGTAGAGGAGGAGGAGAAAGGCACGGGGAACCAGAGCCCTTACATGCCAAAGTGCTGCCCCGGGGCAAAATTTTCAGTGATGCCGCCCCCCTTCCCCCATCACCACTTCCCATCTCCACCATTCCTTACTGCCTATTATAGCTTGGCTTGCAAAACAAACAGATTTTAAAAAATGTATCTAATGTCCCAATTGCATAAAGGCTAAGGGGAAAATATTTCATATTCTGTTGATTCTAATGCAAAATTCATATATTATGGTAATATATTCAGGGCTCCTTTGATCTTTTTTTATTATTAATTATTTTGTCAGCCTTGTGGGCAGCATGTCCAGACTAGAATTGCTAACCCCCTAAATGTGCCACCCCAGGGCATATGACCCCCTAACCCCCCACCACATATAAGGGCCCTGAGGGGAACAGTCACGGGTTATCAGTTTTTCATGAAAAAAAATCAAGGAAGGATAATCAAATTTTATCTGGATGTCTAGGACCTATTTGGAAACTAAGTGTCAGCTCCCTGGGACTGCACCTCCAGATGGAAGTGAGGAGGTTGTTGATGGGATCTTAAGATCAGTAGTGGAAAGATGATTATCTCTAATGTCTGTCTGACAGTTCCAATACAAGCAAGTAACCATCATTTGTTCCAACACACATGCAAAAATAAAAAACAACAAATATATATGAGATAGAAAAAAATAGATACCAAAATAATAATAGCCACAAAAGGGTTAGTATAAACAATGTACAACACATGCCTAAATATTTCCCTTTATGGGAATCTAAGCTTGTTACATGTTCCCTAACCTTGTGACATTTCCCAACAGGAGAAGATGGGCAATTATACGAAAGGTCCACAATCCTTTTGAAGCTTTGGGATGAAGGAAGCACATTCCCTCTGGTTCACATACCCTCTCATCAAACCAGTACCAATATAAACTGAAGCCATTTACTATGATGAGTGGTACAACTAGAAAGAAAAATTAGGATAATTGCATTTATGGAAAAATTATTGGTGGAAAAAATGCCACAATTAACCCCTTTTGCTGACTAAAATTAAGTCATGCCACAAGTCAGAATTTTTTTTTGTCTTTATAATCTTATTTAGGAATACAACATGGAGTTCACAAACTATGTAGTATTTCAGGACCTAATATAATCTCTCCATGTGGACAATTATTTTGTTGAAATTCTTGACTCCAAAGCACTATTCTCTTAAACATGAAGTCAGCATGAACATAGTGCAGTGATTTGTTTATCTTACCCACAAGAAGAATTGTGCTAATGAACCACTCAGCATGGTCCTTGTACAAGTAGAAGGCCACCAGGTAATCAGACACAAGGTCAAAGACAAACATGGCAATGGAGACAAGACCAGTAAGAGCATCAAACCAACCAAATTCAAGAGAATCCAAAGGTTGTGTCAAGATGTCTAAACCCTGTTTGAAAAAAGAAAACATATGGCCCTTGATATGGCTGAATTCATTAAAGTATCATTAATGTTGTTACTCAAACAGAAGTTCAAATATAAGATATGGAACTCCACTGTATCCAGACTTGTCAACTGTTAGGAAAAGGGTGCTATGACATTGCGACCTACGATCACCAACAAAAGTTCTACTGAGCTTTTTCAATATAATTACTACATAAACATAACTTTTGCTGTCAACCAACTGTTATGTTTTTCAATTAGTTAGTTGTCCTATTGTTAAAGAAACTTCTCATAAATGAAATTGAAACACTGCAATAGCACTGAAAGGTTTAATCATATAACTAAAATAATTGTATGTGTCAGGACTTTTAGTGGCGACTACATATCAATCAAACATATTATGCATGTGACTACATATCAATCACCTGGGTTAGATGGGTGTCATGCTGAGTGCCTGAAGAAGGAAGGTACACTAACAGTGGACTGGCTAGTGAGGTTGTTAAATGTATGTCTAGGGTAGGGAAGAGTGCTGAACTGGAGGAGTGCCAGTATAGTTCTACTTTACAAGGGAAAAGGGGACAAATGTGAATATTGTAGTTTTAGAGAGATCAGTTTGTTTGAGTGTAGATGGGGAGGCTTATAGGAGGGTCTTGACTGAGAGGATTAGGAGAGGAACAGAGGGAATAATTGGTGAGAAACAGTGTGGGTTTAGGAAAGGTAGGGATTGTGTGGATCAGTTTTTTGTGGTAAGGCAGATATGTGAGAAAGATTTAGAAAATGGTAAGGATGTTTTTGGGCCTTTATGGCTTTGGAAAAGGCATATGACAGGGTAGACAGGAAGGCACTGTGGGAGGTTTTGTAGATATATGGGACTGGGGGAAAGCTGTTGAAGGCAGTAAAGAGTTTTTATGAGAGTAGTAGAGCCTGGGTTAGAATTAGAAATGGAGTGAGTGGTTTGAGGTAAAGGTAGGACTGTATCAGGGATGCATCATGTCACCATGGCTGTTCAGTGTGTACATGGATGGGGTGGTGTAGGAGGTAAAGGCAAGGGTAATGGGCAGGGGACTGGAGATGGTTAAAGAAAATGGAGAAAAGTGGGAAGTGAGCCAGTTGTTGTTTGCTGACAGCATTGTGTTTGTGGCAGGGTCAGAGAGGGAATTAAAGCAATAAGTGGCAGAGTTTGGGAGGGTATGTGAGAGGAGAAAGTTTCAGGTAAATGTGGGTAAAAGTAAGATGATAAGATGCACAACGGGAGATGAGGGCACCAAGTTGGAAGTATATCTTAAGGGTGAGAGGCTGGAGGAAGTGAATTGTTTTAAGTATTTGGGGTTGCATGTGGCAGGAAAGGGAGAAGTGGGGTTGGAAGGAAATTGTAGACAGAGAGAAGAAAGTGAACACCTTGGGGGATTGAAAAGTGTCATGAGAAATAAATATTTGGGAATGGAGGCAAAGAGAAGGATATATGAAGGGGCAATTATACTGATGGTACTGTATGGGGCAGAGACTTTAGATTTAAGAGAGACAGAGAAAAAAAAATATGTTTGAGATGAAGTGTATGATGAGGTTACAAGGTTGAATAGGGTGAAAAACAAGGAGGTGAGGAGGAGAGTGGGGGTGGAAAAGGAGATAACAGATAGGGTTGATGAAAGAGTATTGGGATGGTTTAGTCACATGGAAAGAATAAGTGATGAAAGATTACTAAAAGAGGTGTGGAAGGCAGAGGTAGAGTGAACTTGAGAGGATGACCAAGGATGAGATGGATGGATGGGGTGAAAGGGGCTCTGAGTAAGAGGGGAATGTCTGTTGAGCAAGGAGGGTAATAGACAGGAGATAGGGGTGAGTGGAAAATGGCTGTGTACAGAAGATACTGTGATGCAAGGATGGGATAGGTGGAGGATGAGGAGGAGTAGAGAGTGGTTATGTGTGAATGATATTTTGACTTAGCCCAAAGGGACTTCTCCCCATCTCTTTTTCCACATGAGGGGGACAGAGAGAGGTGGTTGCCAAATAAGTGAAGCAGCCTTGCTATTGATGTACTGTCTTGCTGCATTGCCTCTAACCCACAGCGATGGGTGGGATACAGGGATGACCCATCATCCACAAGGAGCCAATATGAGAGGGGGAAAGGGTGGTGTATTGGAGTGGAATGGGTGGGGATAGGCATGTACCTTTTGACTTGGCTACCTCCTTTATATGGGGGAAAAGCCTTTGGTATATAGATAGATAGACATATTGATCAAACAAAACTGGAACAATTTTTTTCCTCAACTCTAAATTTTTAATTTCCAACTATGAACACGAAAAGAACCTACCTGTTTAGCACCCTCTGCAATGGCATTGGTTGCTTCTTTTGTTACATGAGACAGTTCCCCACGCAGAGACAAAGAACTGTCACTCTCATCTAAAAGAAATATAAATCAATGAAGTATGGAAGTAATTGCTGAGACTAAAAGTAAAAAAAAAACATGAATGGTCATTAAGTACTCAATCAGATAAATCTAACTTGGCAAAGAGGGTTTGTTTAGCTTAATTTATCCCATATGGATCACTGATTGCATAAGTTTATGTTGTCATTATTTTAGGGACTTCAGTGGCATCCATAAAGACTGCATTCTTCTATGATTGGAAACTAATCTCCACTCAAAAAAAATACTAACCATTTTTTAACTACTATTCCTCCATTCTGCTACTCTCCTTAAATATTCTACATGCCTGTATGATTTCACTCTTCATCATGATATTGTCCCTGACGATAGATGCACTGTTGATACTGATGAAATACTTAATACAGTTTGATTATGTAGTGTAAACATATACAGTATGTATTTACCTCACTGTGATCGAGAGAAAAAGAGCTGTGATTAAGGTGTCCTATCCTTTTGTCTCTATTGATCAAACTTAGCCAGAATTTTTTTTATGGTTTTAGGTTGGATTTTTTTTTTTTTTTTTTCTGGGCCTCAACATTGTCAGGAACAGTCCCCACACAAAACAGGAGATGGTGTCCACGTGATGCCACTGTTAGTATGACAGTGCCCAGAGATCAGTAAGGGAAGGCACCCCTCAACCGCAGGCGATGCAAGGGGAAGGTGTGCCCCCAAGAAGCCTAAGGGTTGCCTTGGAAAGGGAGACAGTGATGTGTCATGCCACACCTGCTGCAGTGAGTTGCTGAGACCTGAGCAAAGAATGGCAGTGGCTCTGCACTCTAGCAAACAGTGGTGGAGGAGTTGCTGCACCGTGACCTCACAAAGTTTGCAGCACTCATGATTGTTCCTCCCAGCGCGTAACACTTGCCACCCACAGCGATATCCAAGGCAGCTCCTGTGGACAATAGATTCCAACCTTCTCTCAGGAGGTAAATGGACTGCCTCGTACCTGATGATGAGGTAATACCATAGTGCTGATACCAAAGTATGAAGATTATTGCTGTGATCGACCCTGGCCATCAAGCTGGCCTTCTTGATGGTGATGCCCTTGGTCTGTGTGATTGTGGGTGCCAGGGCAGTGTGATCCTGCTGCACCTCATTGCTGCCTTGGCATCATCATCAGCAATAGTGTTCCCTGGAACCCCAATATGACTGGGGATCCAGTGGAAATTTGCAGACCTCTCATGCTGGTGCAAAAGGTTCAGCGAGTGCTGTATTGACGTGGTTAAGTGGACATCATCTGTTGTCTTTCCCAACCAGTTGACGTCAATAGCACTCCTTGAGTATATGTAGATCACAACTGCCCCGTGCTCAGCAGAGAGGACATGATCGAGGGCCTTGGAGATGACAGCAAACTCCGTTTGTAGAGTGAAGTTTCCGTCATTCTCCATAACCCGGTCACCCCATCGGCGGTTGCAAAAGCTGCGCCACACCCTCCCATGGAGGTGATGGCGTGGATCGCAACCGTGTCGGGTTGGAGTCAGCCTTCCTCCTACTGAGGTAGAGGAGTTGGAAACTGGCACAGGGAGATTGCCACGAGGGAGGTGGGGGGTTTAGTCTGGGTGATGTCTGCCCAGAGCACATCGTCGAATTAGTTCCAGGAGTTCAAAGGCGCGGATTTCACTCACCACATGGGCTTCTTAATTGTTCCAGAAGTTAATACATCCTTATGGATATTTGTATTTTTTAAGAACATAAGAATGAAGGAGACTGCAAGAGACTATAAGGCCTCCAGTAGACAGCTCCGTATCCATCACCACCTGTCATCCCCATCCATAAAGTTATCTAATTGTCTCTTAAAACAACTGATAGTTTCAGCACTTTCTACATAGTTACTAAGTCTATTCTATTCGTCGACCACCCTATTAGTAAACCAATTCTTGTCTAATTCCTTCTTATATCTAAATTTGTCCAGTTTAAAAACAATACTGCAAGTCCTGCCCTGTTGTTTTAATATGATGACCTTGTCTGCATCACCCATATTAAAGCCTTTGATCCAGTTGAACACCTCTATTAGATCACCCCGCACTCTGCATCTTTCCAGAGTGTAAGTTAAGGTGCCTAAGCCTCTCTTCGTAAGGCAAATTTCTGAGTCCATGTATCATTTTGGTCACTCTTCTCTGTACTGATTCTAGAGAACTGATGTCCATTCTGTAGGACGGAGACCAAAAATGTACCACATAGTCAAGGATGGGTCTATCGCTAGAATTTGGTAATTACTTCTGCACTTCTATTTGTTACCGTCCTAGCAATGAAACCTAGTGCTCTGTTAGCTTTATTCCTGGCGCTAATGCACTGTTTCCTGGTTTTGAGGTCCGGACTCACTAGAACTCCCAAGTCTCTCTCGCACTCAGTTTTCTCTAAAAGCGTGTTATCTAAGCTGTATCTATTTTCGGGGGGGGGGGTAGTCCTACGTTAACACGCTACACTTTAGACTTTTTTCCATTCTTGTGACCTCACAACTCTGACTCATCCCAGGCCATGATATCTCTATCAGGTTTATCCATTCTCTTTAATCCCGTGAACAATATTATCAAGTTACCAATTGCTCTTCTTTCTTCCAACAAAGGGAGGTCCAATACGTTTTTCTTCATACATTTTGCTTGCAAGGCTATATACCAGTTTGGTCACTACTCTGCATTCTCTCAATCTTATCTATATCCTCAACCTTCGTCGTCGTCGTCGTATGTCCTCCTCCTCATCATCATTATCATCATCATCATCATCATCATCTTGTGCACATATAATGCAGGGGAATATCACTTTTATGCTCACTAATAGTCTATATGATTGACCCACAATTTTGCTGATATGTTTGTCAAGTGATATTATTGATGATCTTTTAAACGGTCAATTTGAAAATAAAAGGTGTCTGAATTTACCGGAATTCGTTTTTAGTATTTCTCAAAGTTGATAACAGATAAATAAGATATACAAAAAAATTTTTTTTATTGCAATTTAAAATCACTGATCCTATCCCAAAAAGTCGTCTGCTCCTGCCATTCTTCCAAAACCTAGCCGTACAGCCATCTATTCCGCAGTGACGTCATCAAATGTATTCAGTTATCAGGCAGTCATTGTTTAATATATGGTTATCATGTCAAATGCCATAGGCTATCAAATTTAGGAATTATGAAAATGGAGTAAAAACTGACGAGGAAAAATTAACTGGAATGAAAAGAAAAGGAGAAAAGAGGCTGTGAATAATAATATATGAATACCATATAGAACTCAGAAAGGCTTGAGAAGAAAACTTATGATAACCGCCCATAAACAATTATGTAATTCACGTACAGAACATACACAGAGCTAATTTATGGGACTAAGCTCTCGTACAATGACATTAAATGAATTTTTTTAATATGCAAAAATAATAATTGTTTTTGGAAATTCAGATTCAATTTATCATATAAACAAAACCAGGAGATATATTAAGTGGATAGCAAAAAAAAATACATAGAACAAATATAACACAAGGGAAAATAGAGCAAGGCAAGACAGAATTTAAGTTAATTAGGAAGACAGGGTGTTGTCAGGTCTTCCGACATCACTTATAATTATGTAATTCAAGCTACTTAAATCCACGATCTCATACAGGCAGACACAGTGTCACTTTCTAATTTATTAAACTGTATATCTTATTATCATTACTATTACACCTTCCATCATGACATTCACGAGGAGCTAAGATCGAGGAGAGGGCAACAAATGAGTGATGGATGGAGGTGGAATGAGTGGTGGTGGGAGCATGTCCACACATACACACACACGTATTCACTTGGTCTTTGGATCATGTGTTGGACTCGTGATCGACAGCTATTTCCCTCCTGGAAGAGAGCTAAGAGCTCGTAGGTCCGATCTATGGGTAATGCTGTATGCATGTATATGCGTATATATATATATATATATATATATATATATATATATATATATATATATATATATATACATACGTTTTAAATAACCAACTGTCGGAGAAACAAAGCAAAAGAAACAGACGAGCTGTATATTTCGACCACTACTGTAGTCCTCTTCAGCAGAAGAGGACCACAGTAGTGGTCGAAATATACAGTTCGTCTGTTTCTTTTGCTTTGTTTCTCCGACAGTGGGTTATTTAAAACATTTTACTAAATGTGCTACTACATTTTCGTCTTGTGAAATACATACATACATACATACATATACATACACACGCGCGCGTACACACATACACACATCGTCCTCACATAAACACTGGAAGGTGAAAAGGAATGATCAACTATCTCTTCCTGTGGCCTTACCTCGTAGGCATGGAGCCCTCGATGATGGCGACGAGACTCTGCTCGTAACCTTGCTGCTCGACTCGGAATTACATTTGTTGTCGCCTTGCTTCTGCTCCTCTGGTCCTGGTGCCCGCTGCCCCTGGGCCTCGGAGGGCGGTGGAGCACCCTGCTTATTTCGCCGGATCGTGCCGAAGTCGAGGTTATCAGCGTCCGAGTCAGGCGAGATGTCGACGAGGTCCACATCCTTCTCGTCGCTCTGGATCTGTCGGTACGGTGGTCATAATATTAAAGTTCCCTGTGAAAATGTCATGATTTTTAACTGTTCATATATGAGCTTGAATCATAATACAGGTATATAGTAAAATCCTGGTGCCTGTTATAGTTTGGGAACGAAGACACCCCTCGAAGATTGAAATTTCGCAAACAACAAATAAGTTACGCTTCCCACCCTGAAAATGTTGCCAAAAAGACATGCATGTTGCATAAACGATAGCGATAATGACAAGTGTGCTAGAATATTATGAAAAATAATATGAATTGTAGAATAACATATTTAAAGCATACACTGCATCTACCACACATCAACAACACGTGGATCAGAGAAGTAAGAGGAAATGCCATAGAAGTAATAAAGAATCAATGGGACAGCAGTTTTACAAAAACATTTCACCGTTCTTTTATGAGTACAGATTTTACTCCAATATAGGTTGATGGATGGTGGTGTTTAATGTGTATCGTCTGCACCAGGTTAGAGAGAAGGAGGGAAAATCATCGAGTCCGTCAGCTGACGAGGGTGACAAGCCGGCTGTCGATACAAAGTATGGCGGCAAGGCAGTAAATATAATCAACTTGGATCCACAAGTTACCTAGGTAAATTGGCGTGAATGTATTACAATGTGGCAACTTCCAGCATACCCAAATTAGGTTGAGAGGTAATTAAGTAATTAATCCATGCAGTAGAAACACAACGGATGTGTTATGCATGCCGTGGTGACATCTACCAATTCTGTCGTAGCTTGGTCATTGCAGCAACCAACTCAAGGTAAAACGAATACTATAAGGTACGTTAGCGGGGGGAGGGGGTAAGGGAGAGGCAGAAAACATCTCCACTGCGCAGGTAGATGATGACGTCAACGGAAATATCGAGACCAGGGTTCCGCTGGTCGAGAGCTGTCAGTCACTCACACACCAGTGTGTGGAGCGAAGCTCCATCTTCTGATTAAAGGGGTAGCTAAGGCAGACAAATAACATAGAAATGCCAACAGTTTGTATAGTGCAGAAGTGCAATGCAGTTAGACTGAAAGGTGATAAACATATACATTTCTTTTCACTACCCAAAGATAAAGAACTTAGAAAGAAATAGATTGAATTATGTGCCACACACAATACTCGGTCATCTGGATATGTATGCAGCCGTCATTTTGAAAGTAACTATTTATTAGCAACATTTCCTGAAATTTTCATTCAATTGCAAATAAACAGACAAAAGAATCCGGTTAAAACATAACTGAGCTTGGTGGAGATAAAGGTCTACATATAAAATCCACGCTTGACATGTCATCCCATCTAATAACTCGTCATATTGATATAATCCACCTAATGTGAAAGCATGGAAAACATTTTTATAACTTTTCTGGCGGTCATATCTCAGATATTGATAGTTTGAGGATAAGAAAGTGATACTGAGTAATTTCAGTATTATGTGAACATCATAGTGTAATTTTAAAGTCTACCATACATACAGATGGCTTTCTTTAAAGTTTGGATTTTCTTCCACCTCTCACTCTCCCCCTCTGGATTTCCTATGACGTCACGGTGGAGGTGCGCGGAAGGGGGGGTGCTTAACATACCTTATAATATTCGTTTTACCTTGAACCAACCTTTAATGCGAACACCACGCACCACCAGTTCCCTTCTATACCTCTCTTTCGCACTACAACTACCGGGATGACAATTACATTTTAAAAGTAATCAACAGTATTTGTGAACTACAAATAGCCTTTTACCTGCCTTGTACGGAACCGTTACAATGTTTTTAATCCTTATTATACAATATTATTTACCATTATCATGATAGGATTTGCTGGTGAAGGGCCAAAAAAGAACTGCAAAAAATCGTCAGAGTGAAGGAAGAGGTTAAAAAGCAAACACTACAAACTGAAGAAGAGCCAGCGTAAAACATGTCCCCTTTCATTTTCTTAATAAATTCGCCTTTCTTTTCTAAAGTGATT
The DNA here is from genome assembly GCF_046742065.1 of Oratosquilla oratoria. Taxonomy (NCBI): domain Eukaryota; kingdom Metazoa; phylum Arthropoda; class Malacostraca; order Stomatopoda; family Squillidae; genus Oratosquilla; species Oratosquilla oratoria. The sequence goes on along the minus strand of NC_134778.1, from coordinate 15,810,948 downwards.
ACCTTCATTTGCCCTTTAGGCTTCTTATTTGTAGCCCCATTTTGTTGTTGCATTTGTCGGGTATATTGGCCGCGTGAAATCATGGCGGTGGGAACCAACTCTGCCCGAGTGAGGCATTGCCATCTGGTGGCCAGTCACAAAACATGGCCGCGCGTGCTATCCAAAACACCGCCATTTGAACGTGTATTTCATTTAATTTCTTATCACTTTGTATTACCAGAATGAAAAACTAAAGTATCTAAAATCGCGAGCCGTGAACATCATGGGCTTATTGTATCTTTAATGAGGACCCCAGAAACTTAAAATTCTCCATTTCTTACAGCCTCGCGCCATTCGCATTCACATTCAACCTCTCACTACCATCATTCTTTTTATTTCCCATCACTCAACCTTTGTCCACACTTACTCTCACTTTTCTCTCTCGCACGCCCTCCAAACTCAGCCACTAACAGATTCAGTTTCTCCCCAGTCAGTGTCATCCACAAACAACAATTGGTCAATCACTCACGTCCCTCCCACTCCCCCACCAAATATCTGCCTCATGTCACAATTTTTGAAATTGTGACACCCGGCTCGCTGTCTCACCTTCCCATTTTCTCGTCTGATCCCTCACCGTTTCAGCCCTTCGTTCCCTATACTCGGGGGAATTACCAGAGTCCTTAAGACTTCTAGTAGCTACATCCTGTCCTTTCTCCTCCTCGTTATCCTCTTCATCTGTCATGTCATTTTTGACATTCAATTTCAGTGCCTTAACGAAGGGAGAGACTTCTAATTATCTAGAAACACCCCCCCCCCTTTTTTATTTGTGTTCTCAGAGCCAAGCTCAACGGTTTTCGCGCCCAAACACACACCCCCCCTGCGCGCTGCCACATATTTGTTTAAGCTAGGCAATTAGAATAATTAGGATTGTGTCTAACCCGCTCGTGAACAGTGTCTACCTCAAGGAACAATTGCAACGTTGTCACCTCCCACATGAACATTATTCGTAGTACCCTTCACAACTAGGGACGGAGACGTAGAACTATTGGCAACGTCGGAAGCCGGCTAGCGGACATCGTGACCTGACCTGCCGCAGGACACAGGGAGTCTAAGCATCGAATTCATCAAAGGAGGTCAGACCGCTCGATCTCGGAAGACCAATAGTGTCCTTTCCTCCCTCATGTGACTGTTGGGGATTTATATCCTCGTGAGCAAATCGAGTGTCGATTATTTGGGTATAAACCCCTCAAGCAAAAACTCTGAGTGTAGTGCGATTGACCGGGAATACGCCGATGAAGTGACTTACAACCCCCATCACAGCGCGCCCAGGCCGTCCACCCCCCGCCCCCACCAAACGAAGCGGCGCCGATCGAAGCTCAGCAGGAGATCATGCTAATTGAAGACGTCTCCACAAGCAAGACACTTATTAAGTACTAATTCATTAACAATTTCTTAAGCTAGGAACGCGCGCAGGGAATAGATAGGATGTATGTATGAAATCCAACTGTTAAAACCCTTATTTAATCAAGATATATTTCTAGTGTTTAATTATCTAAATTCATTAAAACTCACAATAGGAGTTCTGGGTTTCATTAGCCTAGGACGGTTCACTTAATGAGTTGTCCCATCATACCCCTCCCCCCTCTTTGATTTACTCTCACGCTTGCCTTGGAGGGAAGGCGAGTGGTCCCGAGATGTGATACAAATCGCCTGGACTTCGGTTCCCCAACTGCAGCTATCTTCCCCCTCCCTTCATCAACCACTTAAGGTACGTGTTACCCACACCACCTCATCTACCACCTTCTTCCACTGTCCAGGAATTTGCATCACCTCATACTCATGTACTTACCTCCCTCACCACCCCTTTATATATATGTTGAATAATCATGGCGATGATGATAATAATAATGATAATAATAATAATAATAATAATAATAATAATAATAATAATAATAATAATGATAATAACAATGCTAATGATAATAATAATAATAGTAATAATAATAGTAATAATAATAATAATAATAATAATAATAATAATAATAATAATAATAATAATAATAATAATAATAATAATAATAATAATAACAATAATAATAATAATAATAACAATAGTAATAATAATAACAATAATGAAAATTTTAATAATAATCATTTCTCTACCCAAACCTCGTTGGTTTTTTTTTTAGTTTAATTACCCCTGAAATCTGCTAAGTTTTCTGTGAAAACGGCATATTGACACCACAATCCCTTCCGTGTTTATCTGCGTTCAGTTTAAAAGCTCTATTTAAAGGTCCCATGTACCACAGACCACGTGACTTGTCACTATTCACAACTTTTATTTATTCATTTATTGCAATATATAGTAATATGAAGCAAACAGGCACCTTAGCCGCTATGATGGTCGCGCGGCTTGCACCAAACCTGTCTCTTGAGACATCCACAAGTCGCTCGTCTGGCTGCCTTCCCGCCTTGATTATTTTCCTTGTGGTACTCCTTCAGGTTGGATACTACTTCTCCTAAGGAAATCTATAGTCATGCCTCGTCGTTCCAAACAGAAGATGCGGCAGAAGGCAAGAATTCAAGCTTTACAAGAGAAGAGGAGAGGGAAACAAACTCAGGCTCCCTTGCACGCGATCACACCACCTCTCACCATTCAGCCTCACTGTAGCCCTCTTCATCATCTCAGCAACCACTCTCAAATTCACAGCATTCGCCTTCATCACTATTAAGCGTAACAGAAATAAAACAAGTCTCAAAATCAGACTTACGTCACCAACTCCTGCACGACAAAATTCCTCCCCTTCTGAAGATGAAGAGAAATATTTACTCTCACGCTCCCAGTTGGAAAGCATGGGAGGAAAATCTTGTTGTGCATGTGGGGGTGAGAAGAGCACTGATGCTTCGTACAATGCCTTTGACTCCTCTATTGCTATCACCTGTAACACCTGTTCAGATCATGAAGATGTATCTGTAAAGCCACGGCAGCTGTCGGATGATGCAGGGAAAGGAATTTTTACAGAGATGAACTGTAAAATTATATTTTTGTTTATCAGGCCCTTATCAATGGCCTAGGATGTAATGGCCTGAAAAGAATTTCTCAAGCACTAAGCACTACCCAAATGTCAAGTGGAAAGTTCTACAGATATGCAAACTTCTTGTATGAGAAGATGTGGCAATACCTCGGAACAAATCAGAGGAGAGCACACGAAGCAATTGTACAGCATTATGCTTCACTTGGAATCCATTCATATCCCATCACAGATCAACTGGAAATCATCTCCTTCTTGGTTTTGTTGTTGATGACGAATCTGGGACGGCCACTGACTTTGAGGATGTTTGTATTTTTTGTTCTGTTTGCATCGCCAAGAAAGAGAAACTGTCAGACGAAGAATGGACTGCATGGTTTAATAGACACAAAAATGTCTGCCACAAGGATTTTGATGGAACACCAGCAGCTATGGATGCAGAAGCAGCAGTGAGATTCTGGACTCGGTCCACAAAGTAAAACTTCCAATATATAACCTTCGTCAGCAGTGGAGACTCAAGTGCATATAGTGCAGTATGTGGACTAAATGATGGCTATGGACCATAGGAAGTGCCTGTCAAAAAAGAAGAATGCACAAATCATGTAGCAAAGAGACTTGGCTCCTGTCTCAGAAAACTCAAACAGGAGGACTTTACAGTCATAACAACAAAAACGGAAGAAAATGAAGCTCAGCAGTCTTGGAGGAGCCAAGAAACTGACAGATAAGGATGCTGCAGAGATATTATTTAAAAAAAAAAAAACTACCACTGATAATAAAGACAAATCTGTTGGAGCAGTGAGAGATTCAATCATGGCATCATTCTATCATGCCTATTCCTGAGATACGTCTCGAGAGCTGCATGCTTTCTACCCTAAGGGCATCAACCATGGTGCTTTTACCAAAGGACACTGGCTCAATGTGAAACACCACGTAGCCACTCGGTGAAATTACCATATCTGAGTAACATCCCTTCAGACAAGCAGGAAGAGATAAAAAAAATATTTATATTGCTCTCACCAGGACAGAGCTGCTTGAGAGATACCTGTGTAGTGATGCTACTGATGGTGAAGAGAAAGTGGTTTTGGTGAGCTCGTCTTCCTTTATTGTAAGGTACGAGTGAACTCAGTGAACTGGTTTCACATGCGGCGGAAGCCGCTATATATATATATCGCGTGGGTAGTTAGTCACTCGTGGTGCGTAATTAGATAATTGCACTGGGTTAGGTTAGGTCGGGTCAAGCAGGGTCGCACTGGCAGAGAAGCGTCAGATCGTGTGCGACCATGCACGCTCCACGCCACGTGACTGTCGCGGCTGAAAAGTCGCACTCAGAACATTAATGAAAGTTTACACTCAAATACGTGGTCTAAGTTTTTGAAAACTAAGCACACTGGACCAAAACGACTAAGATTTGATGTTGCTGTAACTTCTTTAAACCACAATTTTAGCTACATCGACACCAGTTTGCTTATTCACCTTGACTTTGGAGCTTCTTAGCACACACTCCCAGGATCAGCCATCTAAGAGGCAATAACAAACACCACCAAAGAAAACGACCAAGAGGTCAAGAGAAGAAAAACCAAGTCAGTATTACGAGGCAGGAGACTTCTAACCTGACAACAATGAAGAGGGTGGCGCCCTCTGATACCTTCAACTACGAATGAATACTATTCTGTAAATTGGAAAGGGACCAGATGCTAAACAGGCCTGATTGTAATAAACCCTTGTTTTATCTGGATTTCCCTTATTATCCCAATATGTGCAAAATTATACCAAATAGAGCTTGCAAACTTCATGAAACTTACTGATCAACATAAAATTACCCATTCCTCAAAACTGACGTTTTTGAGATTTCGAGCTAAATAACTCCGTAATACCTCAAAACAAACCAGAGGCACATAAAGCAATTGTACAGCATTATGTAAATTATATATATATATATATATATATATATATATATATATATATATATATATATATATATTCTTTTCTTTTTTTCCATTGGGAGGTTTTTAAAACTACCTGAGGCTATTTAGGGAGATTTTTTTTTTTTTTTTTTTTTATCGTCACCAGAATTTTCTAATTCATTTTCTATGAATGGCATTCGATAGGTGAAATATTCCTTAATCAAAATTAAGTCGCATGTATCTATTGTATTCATACAAATTTTCAAAACGGTAAGTTTTTTTTTTCAGCATTTATTTATATATCATATCTCTAAAAATAATCATCACGTTTCAATGAAAATTCGGGATTTTATACTAACGGTACAAAGAAATATGCACACCAAATATCATGGAGATAGGAAATAAAAATAATGTCACCCACTAAGTAACTGGCGGCGTCTCCCTTTAACCCATTCACACTCTCCATTCCCGACCCTCACAAATGATCTTCTGTCCACGGAAAAACTTCTTACCGCCTTCAGTAGACGTCTCCTTCTTACATGCGTCCACAATAAACTTCACAAAATCTTTCGTCTTACCAAATGTCTCTTCCAGGTCCATGAAAATCAAATGAATATCCTTACCTTTTGCCAGATACTTTTCACATACCTGTCCAACAAATATTTGATCTACATACCCTCTTCTTCTCTTAAATCCATATTGCTCTTCCTCAATTACTCCATCTGTTTCTCCTCCTAATTATATCATTAAAACCATTTAAGTCACGCACATATACCACATCTTACAGTCTAAACAGTTTTTGACATTTTTTATCTTAGTTATGCTCTAAAAAAAAAGGCCCATTCTCATCTGGTTTAAAGAGGCGCCGGGCTGAGGATGTATTCGTCAAATGCCGGACGTCTAGTTATCCTACCTGGTGGCGCTGGTCGTAGTAGTGGTCGAAGAAGGCAATGGTAGGAAAACCCTGGACTTCCGACGGGCTGATGGGAGTCACCGGCGTCGGTGTGGGAGTGATGGGAGTAATCGGGGTCAGAGGTGTCAAGGGTGTGACGGGAGTGACAGGTGTTGGCGCCGGAGCCACCGGGGTGGGCGCCGGGGTCACGGGCGTGGGTAAAGGTGCCACTGTCTCGGGAGAGGACGGGAAGAGGACTTCGTCGAGCGTGTCCCTCGAGGAGCTTCGGGTCGTCCTTTCGGAGGCCATTTCGAGGTGGACGTTGGCCAAGGGCTGGCGGAAGGTGGTGAAGCACTCACGAGGAGGTCAACATTCCATGACTAAAG
>NC_134778.1:15797258-15799758 GCF_046742065.1 Oratosquilla oratoria | reverse complement strand
CCTATGTCTTGTTGCTGAAGAAGCACGTTATCATGAAGCGTGCTACACAAAGTTTTTTTGCACATCATCATCTTTAAAAAGAGGACGTCCAAAGGATGAACACATTGACAGTGCTTTTGAAAAATTGTGTAGGTACATTGATGATTCAGAGGAATGTCAATTCACTTTACATGATTTAATGAGAAATCTTGAAGAAAATATGCCAGAAAGTTCATCTGTAACAGAGAAAACATTGAAAAATAGGTTAATGAACACATATGGAGATGGAGTTATGTTCTGTCAAATGAAGAAAAGACCAACAGTAGTTTGTTTCCATGGTTCTGGACTGCAATTGATCAATACCTGGTACACAGAGAGAGAGAAAAGTGAGATTGATGAAAGATTATGAATTGTAAAAACTGCAGCAACAGTAATTCGTGAGGATATTAGAACAAGTCCTTACAATATCACAGATTATCCAGATGCTACAGACTTTATGAAGAATGCAAACGATGTAGTGCCTGAGACACTGCGCCCCTTTTTAGAACTAGTTATTCAAAAAGACAAAAAGAGTGAAAAGGAAAAACTAGAAAAGAAGTGTACATCAATTGCCCATGCAATAATTACTGCAACTCGTCCACGATCATTTTTGTCCTGCTTATTGCTTGGTTTAGCTGTGTATTTATTTCGGAAAACTGGCTCTAGAACCATTGTCAACACGGTATCAAACTTTGGATTTTGTTCTGCCTATAATGATGTCATGCTGTTTGAGTCATCTGCTACAACTTCTTGGAAACCAGATGTGGAAGGAGATTCATTTTGTCAGTATGTATTTGATAATGCAGACTTTAACATTCAAACAAATTTCACCTGTTCCTCAGGCAAAGTTCTTGAGCAATCTAAAAAATAAGCAACGCCTAATCATGCACCTAAGAGAGGCATTTCATAATGAAGGTATTGAAACACACACTGCAGTAGATGATGCTGATGTATTAATTGTCCAGACTGCAATCCTAGAAGCAAATCGACATGAGTCAGTTGTTATAGTCGGACAAGATGTGGACCTCTTGACTCTTATTACTGCACTAACTCCTGAAGAAAGAAATGTTTTACTGTTGAAGGAAGCACAGGGAAATGTCCCAAGAAAATTTTACAGTTCTCAAGAAATTCAGCAGTCTAACATCTTACGCAACATCAAGGAATCAGTGATGTTTGCACATTCTTTTAGTGGTTGTGATACAACGTCTTCATTTTATGGGCAAGGAAAAATAAAAATTGTTAGTCTTCTTAACAAGTATGATCACCTTCAAGACACTGTGGTAGTATTTAACAATCCCCTATCAACACATGATGAAGTAGCAGCCGCTGGAGAGAAATTTATTCTTGCCTTCTATAATACTCCAATAACTGAGAGAGACCTCAACCATCACAGGTTTATTTCATTTACCAAAAATGTCCGTCATTCAAGTCATGCTGTATTGAGGTCAGGTCTTCCGCCCACTTCTACAGCAGCTCGACAACACAGCTATCGAGTCTACTATCAAATTCAAACATGGCGAGGAGAAGATGGTCTGCCACCGGTTGTGGGAAGCGGTTTGGCTGTGTTAGAGTCGGGTTGAACTGTTCTGTAATGTGCTCCATATGCAATGGTCAGGCATGCATTAACTCACCAGTCTGCATGCTACTGACGACCTGGCATCAGACGACGAAGACATTTTCCTGTAGTAAGAAAATATACTATGAAGGAGTGATTGTGCCAACTGTAAAAGAAAAAACAAGAGTGGATTAGGCCTACAGGGGATACCACTCGGGAAAAAAAAAAAAAAAAAAAAACGCGCCAGAAACTCTACCTTATGGGCGGTGTGGAAATGAGTCTACAATACATGCTATGTTCCTATAAATCAATACTAAAATGTGTCCTTACAAATATATACCCCAATTACATTTACATGCGATTTTCACAAGAATTTATTCGTTTTACCGTGGCACGGATTTTTTTTTTTTTTTTTTTTTTTATTTGTGGTAAAACGGGTCTTCTACTTTCCAGTTTGATTCCGGAAAAAAAGATAATAATAATATAGAAGAAAACAAGGATACCATATGAATGAGAAATCTTCACTCAACAATATCATCTATATTGTATTTTGACGAGAAATTAGTAGTTTAACAATTATTGAACAAAATGTAAGGGCGAAATGCATTTTTTACATATCGGCGAAAATGCGTCTCCTAATTTCGGGCTTATTTGCGCAAAAACTATAATATTTAGAGCAAAAAACATTGAGATAAACTTGTGCAGAATTTAATTTTTCATTTCTTTGATCCCTATACCTTTTGCCGTACGATGCACCCCTTTGGAGAAAAAAACAGTAAATATGGGGAAAAGTACCCTCCGAAGGGGGGGAGTTACCCCCCCAAAAAAGGGGGTTGCACCCATCTGACGGAGGGGAACTCTTTAAATCTTAGTTTTGTGATCCTTGAGGAGTTTTTCTACCTAATATAAAAACCTTATTATTTTTTC
>NC_134778.1:15782258-15792258 GCF_046742065.1 Oratosquilla oratoria | reverse complement strand
CCTCTCAATCAAAACACCCCCATAAGCCTTCACAACTACACTCAACAAACTGATCCCTCTGAAACTACTACACTCATACTTGTCCCATTTTCCCTTGTAAAGTGGAACTATACAGGCACTCCTCCAGTCCTCTGATACTCTGCCCTCTTTTAGACAAACATTAAACAACCTCACCAGCCAGCCCACCATCATTGTACCTCCCTTTTATAGACACTCCGCATGACACCCATCCACATCCACACACACTGGACCTATTGAGAAACATGGACATAAGAGCAGAATTGAATGTAAATAATATACTAGAACATATAGAAGAAAATCGTCTGAGATGGTATGGACATGTAAAGAGGAAGGAGATGGGAGATTGCCAGGCCTGCACTTCATATGCGGCCGGAAGGTAGAAGACCGGTGGGCAGGCCTAGAAAAAAGATGGATGGAAGAAGTTAAGGAAGTTTTGGCGATTCGAGGAGATCTTACAGAGATACTGCAAAATGAACTCTACAGAGATAGAGAAAGATGGAGAGAAATTAGGAAACGAAGACCACTGGCTGACAGGAGATAAGGCGGCTGGTAAGAAGGTAAATATATATATATATATATATATATATATATATATAATATATATTATAAATATATAGTGTGTGTGTGTGTGTGTGTACACACACATATATATACTCCTTACGTGAGGTTAATAATACGACGTTTCGGCCCTAGACGTACCTAGGATTATGGGTCACATGGATCAAACTCCCGCTTTCGTGAGATTGGTTGTTGTATAAGTGGAAGAAAAGTCTGAGGGGAAATGAAAATTGAGCTATTGTCAGTGAGTACGTTTAAGAGTGTTTATTAGGTTATTTCGCGGCTGAGGAGGATCGGGAATTGCGGGTATCATAGGATGCAATGAGCACAGGTTCCATGGATATTACCCGCAGCTGTACCTGGGACAGGAACTGCACGATCCGAGACTTCCCGCCTTCCTCAAATGCCATGTCCCTATTAACATAATAAGGTACATAAAGTAAACATGTATATCCATATGTGTACCCCATACATTCATATGCACATACTTATATAAACACGTACAAGTATATAAATATGTGCATGCGTGTGCTTGTGTGTATGATCGTATATGTATATACTCGTATGTACACGTGATAATTTACGTATAATTATGTGATTATGGTGTGGTTGTGATTTCGGTAACGAAAAAGTATGGTGAAAAATGGGCTGAGTTGTAGTCTGGGTTGTGGGTGGGAAAAGGGGTTCCTTGGGAATTACGATTGCGAAGTTGAAGGGGATTGGAGAATTGAGATGGTGGTGTTGGCGATGGAACGCGCCATGGAATGAGGCCGCAGCTATGAGAGTTTTTGGTGGCCATCCCTCACCGGGAGGGCGTAACCAAATCTGAACTGGAGCAATTGGGCCGGACTTAGTCTGGCCAGGCGTGTTCGTGAAAAGAGTTCTTCGATCTGAACTATTTTTGCAGTTCGGTCGGGTTACGTTTAGTTGCGGAGCTGCGTTCAGTATCGGTTATGTGTCGGAGAGGGGCCAGTGGTGCAGGCCCCATGCAGGGCACAGTCACAGCGGTCCGTAGGTGTGTGTGGGGGGGGGGGGGTGAATAGGAGGTGGAGGAGCTGATGTGAGGGTTCAAGAAACGACTGAATAGCCGTATTACCGGAAAGTGAAGCGAGAAAGACATTAAGGATGTGTAGCTTCGGGGAAGTTCGGGTCGGGCCTGAGCATGTACCTACACTGCTCTGCAGTGCCTTCCACTGTCATTACGAGCACGAACAAGGGGAGTTTAGAGCGTCCAAGGCTGCGTGGGTTGGAGTCAGTCTTTTCTCGGGAGAGATCGGTCAATACCAAGTTCAGCTGATGTACGTACTCCTAATCATCCATGTTGTCCACGAATGCCCTGTATGCGGCTGAGGGTTCGTGTGCGCATGCACGCTGCAGGACACAGGAGATGCTCCTACCCACAAGAGCATGGAAGGAAGGGTAGTGAAGGTGAATAGGTGGTGTGTCTGATTGCAACGCGCTTCCAGTGCAATTACAACTGGAAAATACATAATACACACACACACACGCACACACGCACACACACATATACACGCACGCACACATACACACACACATATATATATATATATACATATATATATACAGATATACATACATACACATCTATATATATATATATATATATATATATATATATATATATATATACATAGTGTGTATACATATATGTATCCATATATACATATATATATATATATATATATATATATATATATATATATATATATATATATATATATATAATATATATATATATATATATATATAAACATATATATGAGGAAGGTGGAAGAAGACATGGGTCTAGTTCTTAGTTTATTCCTGACCGATTTCGCTTTGAGCTTCTTCGGAGGAATGATAGTCTACTTTGAACCTGACGACATACATTGATGACCTGACTCCACGGTCCCACCATGTAGGTAGGGAACGCAGGTGGTTGGGCAGACATATAATCATAATAATAATAATAAAATGATCTAAAAACAAATACAATTCAAAACCCAATAAACAGATCTTGTGTGTTGTCTGATAATGTGGAAATGTAGAAAAAGAGTGCTGCCGTAAGTGTAAGACGTAAGGGCGAAATGTAGAATGTTGTGAGTGTGAAACTCGCTAGACAACAGATCACAGGACATTTCCCCACCGAGCGAGGTCGGCGCCATTCTGGGGTACCTCCTAATAGCTGCGTATTTTACTGTGAATTTAGGTTATTTTATATGTCCTTTCTTATTTATGTTGTACTTAGCAGTTATGTACAGGGTTTTAATTACTTCCCTCTGTCTTGTTCCTAGGCCTTTTCTTACCAACGAGCACCTAATATGAGGCAGCGCTCCAATGCTCCTCATCCAGCATATATTACGAGACATCCCAACGCTCCTTGTCCAGCACCTGCTAGAAGACATTTCCCCACTTCCGAGGCATTATCTAACACTACTCCCACGAGTCGGACATCCCCCATCTCCCCGCGTTTTTCACCGCGTTGAACGACGAACTATCCCCCCTCCCTCTACTCACGCATCTAGCTTCACACAATTGAACACTTCAACGCCGAAGATACAAACATCTATTTTTTCTATCTTGTAATAAAGTATAATTTTGTGTGTGGACTTGTGTTTACATATACATAAATAAACACATATATACACACATACACACACACACACGCACACACACACACACACACACACACACACACACACACACACACACACACACACACACACACATATATATATATATATATATATATATATATATAAATATACATAGAACTCACCAGCCAATACATTGTAATAACTCCTCCCCCCTGTTTCCAGCAGTGCATCTTACCACCGATTCGTCCCACTGCATCATGATTTCATACTCCGACAGCATCTTGGGTAGGAAGATATTTCTCCGTTCACTAGTTGGTGACGTCGTTCAGGCTGATTTATTTGAGGAAACCTCAAACTATCAGGGATTCGTTCAGCACTTTAAAAAGTCCTTTGCTGCATCTGAGCCACTTGGATCACTTTCCCCCCTATACCCTCTGGCTAGAACTTACAATCCTGGTCCACACCACACCAAAGAGAAATCTGTCAAAATCGCTTCAACATTTAAAAGTGAACTCAGAGATAGCCCCCCCCCCCCAAAAAAAAAAATCAGACTCGTTCTCAGAAGGCAATATTTCATTGGAACACGTAGTCTCATCCATGGCATACTTTCGACTATTCTCCCAATTACACCTAGACACATTCCAGAAAGCTAGCACAATTCCATTCACACCAGGTATCATACTAATCGAATTCTCCAGGCACGGTCCCCTTCACATAACACGAGATCAAGACATACATCTCGCACTCAATATCGCTCACACCAACGCTCTCCTTCAAGAACACAAATGGTTTGTACACACTGCCACAAACCTGGACACCTCGTCAACACGTGTTACAACAGAAACCCTTCACAACCAAACCGACACTGCGATTACCACAGTACATGTTTTCACATGAGTGATCGTTGCCTTGTGCTGCTAGCACGGAGACAACACAGACCAAAATCCCCAGATCGATCTCCTACTAGACATTCACGTAACACATCCCCTGCAAGGCATTCACGTAACACAGCTCCTTTGTGACTAAAGAATAGAAAGACTCAGTGCACACTAAGGACAGTTACTCCATACCCGGATATTTACTCATCAACTCTAACCTAAACATACCCTGCATATCCCAGACATGTTTTCCCATCCCTTAACGACACAATGTCCGGTTTTCGCCAGGTCTTTGCCAGACATTTTGCTTTCCTGTTGCCACATTTTTTTGTCTAGGCTAATTATTTTTTACAGATTAAAAACAAAACTATTATACAACCCTGGTTTAATTTCTATAAAAATTGATACATTACTTTTTTCATTTAAAAAAAATCTAAGATTTTTACCTAGGCCTAAAGAATTATATGTTCATGGAAAATTATTCAAAGGGAAAGAATCTCCTTTGTATGAGAGTTAAAAGACACCAAAAGGAAAAAATACTGCCTATTCTCATTTGTATATGACAAATAGTATGTTCACACAATAAAAGGAATCAAAGCTTTTTTGAGTGTAAAAAAGATCGATAAAAAATCACAGATCCTACAAGATTCAGAAAAAAGGAATTTGAATAAGCAGTTTGAAGAGATTTTTTTTCTGTTTTTTATGACACAAGAATTTTTAAAATCGGAGCAATAGAAGTTGAGATATAAAAAAATTAACCTTTAAATTCTAGTTTTCAGAAAAACTCATTTTTATGTTCAGGTGACTATGCGCAGTACAGTAATACTATTTTTTAGAGCAACACTGCTGATTTGTTCCTTACCTTACACCTGCTAATGTTCAATAGGTCAGATTTTCAAGGAAAGTCATTCAGGTCACCTCAGGTCACTTTTATGAGAAAGGTGTGTGAGGTCATCCATTTTGATATAGGCACCTGGTCCCCTTTTGTCTTTTATATTACATAAATGAATGAAGATGTATTCTAAAAGGCAAAATACTAATCCCTCAGAGGGGTGGGTATCATTGGGCGCCACCCAACTCCTTATTGCCAGGATAGGCTATGCATCAAAAGCCCCCAGGCTGATAATCTGTAGACACAGATTTTCTTTCACTTTTCTTCAGTTTGACTTGGTATGGGGATATTCTAGCCTTGTCCATGATTTTCCTTAGCTTTCTTGCCTCAGATGTCGAAGAGAAGCCTATAGTCAATGAATCTGTTCCACACATAATATACTAGAAGTGCTGGGTTGAGGTGCCGATTCGTCACTTTGTTCCTTTACTCTATCCCAACGTGCAAACTTGGCAAACTCACTCCATGCCACAGTCTTATTTTTAAGTTTTCCCATTGTTTATGTAACGAGAAAAATGCACTAGATAACAAAAGAGCGCGAAAAAGCACTCGTGCGAAAATGAAGCGTGCAAGTACTTGCGCTGGGAAAATTTATACCCATTTTTTTCTACACGTATAAATCGCTCTAAGTTGTGTTGATGTAAAACATATCGTATAGTAACATACGTACATATATCCAGGAAAAAATGAATAAAAATGATGCAAAATATATAAGAAGATAAGCCAACAGTATAAATGTAAACAGAGTTAAATCCCCACCACGTGGGCTAGTAGAGATTTAAAATTTTAAATGCCAAAAAAGAAAGAAAGAAAAAATTAGCGTCTGGCAGAGTGGTGCATGACGTCCCCACATCCCTCAAGATGTCACTAGCTGATTTTTTTTTTTTTTCCCAACCGAAAAAAAAATATTTTCGTCGACATTCAATGCTATGTCTAGCAACACCAAAGTGGCAATCTTTCTCGACACGGGTTCCCCAGTTAACTTAATGTCAACAAATAATGTCAACAAATAATGTCAACTTAATTTCCACAAATTCCGCACTGAAACAAAACGTGTCACCATTTTGGAACCTCCGACGTCAACCTTTGTATTGTAGATGGTGTATCATCCACGATCATTAGTAAATTCTCCGCAGGCATTAACTTCAGAGATGAGTGCCCATGCATTCCAGTTACCACCAACGTAGTTGACGTTTACTTTCTTGTTAATATCCTCATATAGGTTTAAAAATTACTAAGCAATATAACATAATCATTTACCCTGCTCAAAATGGCATAATTTATGTAAATCCTTTCCTCCCTGCATTGCCATCAGCAACTTTTCACAAAGTCAATCACATCAACGTGGCCGAGCAGGTAGAACATGATTCCGCGTAAGTTGATTCTACTCCCCCCTTTCAAATCCACTCCCCTTCATCACATGAGGAAGCACCAGCTGCTAGCACAAATTGCACCACCACCTAAACCCTTTCCCAGGACTTAGTAGTAGCTATGGACATGTGTTCTAAATGTAACAGACACACTAACTCCTCCGCATGTCTAAATCAGAAAAACTCAGGACAAAACACCCAGTAAATACCGTTGATCTTTCACCATCTGAGGACACCTTCTTGCCCCTCTTAGACGGATTCAACACAAAATCCATCCCAGTCTCGGAAGTGTTATCTACATACAAACACACGCAGTGCTTATAAGCCCAAAGACGCTGTTCCTTCGTGAGTATACAAGGATACACATGAGAGTTTTTCAAGCACAAGACACCGATGTACTCTGTATGCCAAATTCTTGTAATGTCAATGGCATTTCCCTGCCATCATCTCTACGTCAAAGGTCATACTTGCATTTTAATTGCCAATTACACTAACGCACCCTTCCATCTCAGAGTTGGTATAAACATTTGCGATTTCGAAGTATATCCTTCACGCATCAAAGTCATGCATGACTAACTCCCCATTTCTCAATTTTGCACTACAATTTCCGATATGCCCACAGCACAGGAACCCATTGATGCATCACATTTCAACCCTATAGATTTTCCTGGTGCGCAAGCAACTTGCATTTTGCAACAAGTTCAGACATACCATTGCTACTCCAGGTGAATCCCTTGGAGTCACAAATTTTATTCAGCATCATATACCCCTTCGTGAAAACTCAATCACGTTACATTCCCGCACACAGATTGCCACAGAGTAAACGCATGATTGTAGACAACTTTATCCAAGACATGATTGCGCAAGACATTATTAAATCATCAATCTGTGAATGGAATTTCCCTCTCTTTGTTGTTCCTAAACACGATGGTTCCTTCCGCCCAGTGGTAGACTTCAGAGTTAAATAAACTTACCACACCAGGTCGACATTCCATCACTCTCTTACAAGACATATTCCACTCCGTCGGTGAAAGTAACGTAGTGTTCACGACCTTGGACCTTATGTCGGGATATTTCCAGATCCCCTTGCTCTAGAGTCTAGGCCTCTGACAACCTTTAGCACATCCACAGGACATTATCACTTCAAACGACTAGCCATGGATTTCGTTTAAGCTTCTTAAGTATTGAAACAACTTATGCACACAGTACTTGCAGGTCTCACAGACCACTCAGTGCTTATGTACCTCGATGACGTGATCATTGCTTCCAAACTCGTTGGCGAACATTTACACCATCTACATACTATCTTCTCACGACCAGTAAAAGCAGGTCTCAAATCGGAGCTTAAGAAGTGCTCCTTCCTTCAGAAAGAAACACGCTTCTTAGGGCATGTCCTTAATTCACAAGGAATTCTAACCTCGCAGGACAAGGCCAAGGCAGTCAGTGATTTTCCACGCCTTACCTCTGTTGAACACATACGTTCATTCCTTGGTCTATAAGGATTTTACAGACGTTACATTCAAGGTTATGTTGGTATAGTAGCACTATTAACTTCACTACTTAAGAAGGACACCCCCTTCATTTAAACACCTGTCCAAGAGAAAGCCTTTAATGACTTAAAGACAACCTTAACCACGGCACTTGCTATTGCCTTCCAAAAACCAAAAGCCTCCTTTCACAATATACACAGGTGCGTCCGACACAGGACTTGGCACTGTCCTCATGCAACAACACGGCACAAAATTCAGACCAATTGTCTATGCGAGCCGCACACTCAACCAACACGAACGAAATTACTCACTCACAGACATAGAAGGTTTAGCTGTTATATACGCACTCAAACATTTCGAAGAGGTCATCTTTGGTTACATATATACACAGACCATCAACCAAGCTTAAACATCTTCAAAGGAAAGAATATTTCAGGAAAACTTACCCGCTGGTTCCTTATCATATAAGAGTTCATGCCCACTTTTCATAATGTTCAAGGAAAAGCGAACTAGTTGCTGTCGCTCTCAGTCGTCATACTGCGACCATCACTCAGAATTCAACCTTAGCAACTCTTACACAAACGTGCGTAGCAGCGTAGAGATCAGACCTTGTTTGGAAACGTGTCATATACTTCCTCGAATCTGCAGGCACAACTGACACAGAAAAATTTCCTCCCAATCTCGACAATTACACGTTAGTTGATGACATTCTGTATCACAAAACAACACTAACGAACAAACATGAACCCAACAGATAAGTGTCACAGCTTATACTCCCAACGAATCTCATTCCAGAAATTTTACAACTTCTACACAATTCCCCATTACTACACACGCTAGTAAGGAGAAATGCGTTACACAAACCACTACTTCTGGTTAACCATGAGGAAGGATATACACACCCATATTGATGTTTGTCGCTCTTACGCGACTCGCAAAGGTCATATCAGCTGTCATGTTCCAATTCTAACTTACCCTACCCTTGTAAACCATTCGATACAGTCGCTGTTGATCTTCTTAAATTACCACTTACACATACCGGAAACCAATGCCTCCTTGTCTGTATTGTCCAATTTTCACGATTCTGTATTCTTCCTCCCCCCCCCCTACCAGACAAGACAGCACAACACGTAGCAAAGACCCTTATTTACAAACTCATATGCCCCTTCACTACACCCAAAACTCTAATTTCCGACAACGGGACTGAATTCAACAATGAAATTCTTTCGCACATTCGCAATTACTTTCAAATCAAGAAATGCAATACTACTGCTTATCACCCTAGTTCAAATTGCTTAGATGAATGTCAGAATAGAAAGATTGTCAATGTTCTTAGACACCTTGCTTCTGATCTTCACCCTTCTTGGGATAAACATATCCCACATGCAGAAACTGAAATGCTGTAATTATCTCTCTTGATAGCGTAGTTGGTTAGTTACTACGGCACTTGTCATGTGATCGCTGAGTTCGAATCCTCGGCAGTACCGCATTTCAATTTCTGCATGTTGCCTCCATTGGGTCTCCCGATGTTGATGGCTTAGAATTAAAGTGTATTGTGGTTGTTAAAATGTATCTCTAATCACTGGGACCCATTCAGTGTTGTACAAATACTTTCCCGCGTTTGTATACTTCCAATTGTACTATCATAGTGGAGATGGGTTGAACGCAAAATTTCGTGTATGTGTATGTAATTCGAGCATACAAATATATAAGAAAAGTTGCGCTCAACTTATATTTCTCTTCATACCGTAGTTGGTTAGTTACTGAGTTCGAGTCCTCGGCAGTACCGCATTTTAATTTCTGCATGTGACCTCCTTTGAGTCTCCCGATGTTGATGGCTTAAAATTAAAGTGCATTGTGGTTGTTAAAATGTATCTCTAATCACAGGGACCCATTCAGTGTTGTACACAAACACACACACACACACACACACACACACACATATATATATATATATATATATATATATATATATATATATATATATATATATATATATACTGAATATGATATATATGTTTATACATACATACATACATACATACATATACCAAGGCTTTCCCCCCCTTACAAGGGAGGTAGCCAAAAAGGGAAAGGCATAAAATCATTTCCACCCATTCCATCCCTGAAAACACTCCACACCCCTCCACCCCCCTTCTTATCTGAGCACCTTCTGGATGACGGGTCATCCCTGCAC
>NC_134778.1:15757258-15779758 GCF_046742065.1 Oratosquilla oratoria | reverse complement strand
CATTTCCTATATATTCTACTCCCCTCTACCCTCCCTCTTATCTTCGTGCCTCCTGGATGATGGGTCATCCCTGCATCCTGTTCACTGCCCTGGGTCAGAGGCAGTGTCGTAAGACACAGCACATCCACAGCAAGGCCGCTTCATAAATTCGGCGACCCCCCTATCCGTCCCCTCAGGCAAAAAAAGAGAGGACGGAGAGAAATCCCTTTGGGCTGCGTCAATTTTTTTCTCATACATATTTCCTCACCCCCCATCCACTCCCCCTCATGCATCACAGCACCATCCATACACAACCCTTCTCCACTCACCCCTATCTTCTGTGCTCTCCCGTCCTTCCTCAATAGACATTCCTCTCTTTTGTAATGCCCCTTTCACCCCATCCATCTCATCCTAGGAAGTCCCCTCATATTCACTCCTTCCACACCTCTTTCACCAATCTTTCTTCACTTATTTTTTCCATGTGTCCGAACCATCCTCATATTCTTTCATCAACCCTATATCCCTTTCCGCCCCTGTTCTCCTCTTCACCTCCTCATTTCTCACTCTATCTAGCCTAGTAACCCCTATCATACTTCTCAGACATTTCATCTCAAACACATTCAAACTTCTTCTCTCTTCCTCTCTTCTGTTCCATGTTTCTGCCCCGTACAGTGCTCTTGGCACAATCACTCCTCCATATAACCTCCTCTCAGCATCCATTCCCAGATGTCTATTTCTCATTACACTTTTTAATCCACCAAGACATTTACTCGCTCCTCTCAATCTACATTCTACCTCCACCCCCACTCCTCCCTTTCCTGCCACATTCGCACCCAAGTATCTAAAACTATCCACTTCCTCCAGTCTTTCACCCTTTATGCTCACTTCCAGCCTGCTGTCACTCTCTCCCCTTGTACATCTCATCACCTTACTTTTGCCCACATTTATCTTCAGCTTCCTTCTTTCACACACCTTCTCAAACTCTGTCACTAACTCCCTCAATCCCTCCTCTGATCCTGCTACAAGTGCAGTGTCGTCAGCAAACAACAACTGGTTCACCTCCCACTTTTCTCCATTTTCTTTAACCATCTCCAACCCCTGATCCACTATCCTTGCATTCACCTCTCGCACTACCCCATCCATGTACAAGTTGAACAGCCAGGGCGACACAACATATCCCTGACGAAATCCCACCTTTACCTCAAACCATTCACTCTCTCCATTTCTAATCCTAACACAAGCTCTACTACTCTCGTAAAAACTCTTGACTGCTCTTAACAGCTTTCCTCCTATCCCATATATCTGCAGTACCTCCCACAGTGCCTTCCTGTCTACCTTGTCGTAAGCCTTTTCCAGATCCATAAAAGCCCAAAAAACATCCTTACCTTTTCCTATAGCTTTCTCACATATCTGTCTTCCCACAAAAATCTGATCTACACAACCCCTACCTGTCCTAAACCCACACTGTTCCTCACCACACTGTTCCTTACCAATTACTCCCTCTGTTCCTCTCCTAATCCTCTCAATCAAGACCCTCCCATAGGCCTTCCCAACTACACTCAACAAGCTGATCCCTCTGAAACTATTACACTCACTCTTGTCCCCCTTTCCCTTGTAAAGCGGAACTATTCAGGCACTCCTCCAGTCCTCCGCCACTCTACCCTCTCTTAAACATTAAATAAACTCACCATCCAGTCCACCATAACCGTGCCTCCTTTCTTCAGACATTCTGCATGGCATCCATCCAACCCAGGTACCTTACCTGCTCTCATCATCTTAACAACTGCTTTCACTTCATCCTTCCCTATTTCTCCTTCATTTTCCTCACTAATCACTCTCATTTTCTTAGCGCTTCCCACTGCAACTACCTTTCCCTCCCTATCCTCCTTCACATTTAGCAACTCCCTAATATACTCTGCCCACCTTCCTCTCACTTCCTTCTCTTCCATTATCATCTCTCCATCTGCACCTTTTACCTTTTCTTCTCTACTTGATTCGCCTCCTCTTCCTCTTTTAATTTCCTTCCAAAACATCTTTTTATTACTTTCAAAATTTTCTGTCATACTCTTACCCCATTTCACATCTGCTCTCCTCTTTGCTTCCTTTATCTTATGCTTAACTTCCCTTCTCTTTAACATGTACCTCTCATATATACATACTTTATATATACTATATTTATACTTTGTATCTCATATATATATATATATATATATATATATATATATATATATATATATATATACATATACATAGACATATTCATAAATCATTTCAACTTGAGCTCAACAACGTCTAAAATTTAACATTAAATGTTCACAACTAAATACCATGGATTTCATCACGTTGAAGTTATATAGACCTGATTTCAGTACCCGACCGGACTTCAGGTTTCAAAACAATAGGTTATAAACTAGACTAGACAAACCTAGTAATCTGAATATAATGCTAGCCGGGCACAGGCGCCGTGGTAGCAGATGGGAAAACATGGATGAAACCTGATTACAAACAGTACCTTGCACCACAACACCTGTGGTCAGACATGTGGAAAGTGGCTATAGCGAGCTCCTCCACCCCCCCCCCCTCCTTACCATCACAACCGTCCCAACCACCCGGCTCCCACACAAACATCTGGCACGCAAGCCAACCACCCCCCACCCCACCCCATCTCTCAGCCTGAGCCGGGATCCGCCCCGGAATCAACTATCGTCTATCGTTACACAGAACATCTAAAGAGCATGCAGCCGTCATGAAGGCATTCGGGAATTTGAACACCTTCATTGCCCAGTAGCCGGGGCTTAAGTGAATAAATATTCCATAACTACAGTAAGATCTACTAAGTATGGCGCGTGTAGAGTTCTCACTTTAGCCCTTCCATAGCAGGAGGCTCATACAGTGTACTCTTGCTGCTGCCAGGTTATTCTATTTACCTTTGGTATCGAGGAGACCTCCGCATCGAATTACCATTTATTTACCAGTTAACACTTTTTCCTCTATTCTGGCTACCACCAGTGTGTTTCATTCATCCCCGCTACAACAATGGATTTAAGTAATTCTATCGACTATTTGTCTCAAACTCCGATATCTGTTTTACTGAAAGGTCAGCGCATAGAAATACACACACAGACACATGAATGCACGCACGCATCACACACACACACACACAAACACACACATACACACACACACACATACACACACACGCACACACACATACACACACACACACACACACACATTTGGATGAAGAAATGGTGAAAAAAATACTGGTCACTTTGATAAGACCAAGATTGGAGTATGCAGCGACGACGTGATCACCAAGTACAAAAAATATATAACAAAACTTGAAAGAATACAAAGAGCAATTACGAAATTGGCACCAACACTCTCAGAACTATCATATGAAGAGAGACTAGCAAAACTTGAGCCACAGACATTAGAGCAAAGAAGAGAGAGAAGAGACTTGATAACTATTCATAGAATCGTGAAAGACATAGAAACTATTGATAGAGAGGGTCTAATAAAATGGGATAGTAGAAATACAAGAGGACACGGAAAGAAAATCAAGACAGTTATAGAAGAGATCTGAAAAAGAAGAGCTTTCCCCACAGAGCAATAGACATTTGGAACAAGTTAGATGAGAAAGCGGTGTGTGCAAAAACAATACACGAATTTAAAAAGTCTAGATAAAATGAGATATGAAGACGGGACACCACGAGCATAGCTCCCCGTCCCGTAAAATACAACTAGGTAAATACACACACACGACCGACCAACGCCCTTTTCTCTCTCTCTCTCTCTCTCTCTCTCTCCGAGGGGAAACATCTAGCCGGGTACACAGAGGACTGGAGTTTGGAGTGAGGGTACGGGTTGTTTGGCAACAATGATCAAGAGTAATGTTCAATTAATAAAATTAGTTGTTCCAGTTTTGGGAAGTAGTCAGGGAAGGAAAACGATTAATTTTTTTTCAGGACCGCTCTACACAAGAACCGGAAAAAGTGCAATACCAGATCCAATATTTGTTTATTTTGCTAGCGTGGTTGTTAATCTATATAGTCTCAATGGAAGTGAATTTGTAACAGAATTTAAGTTGTTAAAGACCTTGGTTTCCTCTTCCGAGTCAGTTTAATGAACTGGAACGTAAAATTTAGTAAGAAAAAACACCAACCTGACTCAGAAAGTAGAAAATCAAGAGGGACAACGAGAGTGTGATGAATAAAAATATTAATTTTCGCAATATCATAAAGGCATGCGACGCTGGGATGAAATCAAACGACGATAAGATCAGAGAACATTTGGATGCTCGGAAGATTGATTTTATGGCCAACACTGAGAAGCAGATAACTTGAAAGGCATTACGGAACAACAGAGAAGGGAAGAAGGTTGGAAAACATAGTGAAGGTTACTAAAAGAAAAAGATATGTCAGAGATTCAATAGATAAAGCTAAATGTGTCATAACTGTTGCTTGGTGGGGAAAAACACATTATTTCATGGAGGGCACGCCAGGAACACAAGATGCAAAATGTGTTTATGAGAAATGATTCAAATATGATTGATGAGATTGACAACATGTTTAGCTTAGTTCAATACAAGAGAAATAACTCACGTCCGATGAAAATGAAGTTGTCGCAGGCCATGGTAAATGAAGAAAATTAAAGTTTACAAACATTTCGACTAGGAGAAATGCGACTGTAAGGAAAGCCACGGTAAAAAAAAAAAATGAAAACAAAAGAAATACAACATTTGTATCTGGAGGATTCTTAGAATGTGAAGAAAATGTTTCAAAAGAGAAAAGAGAGGGTATAGTACAAGAAACACTGCACAAATGCTAAAATTAGCCTATGCTAATATAAACTATTTACTATCGGCCAGTTTGGAGATAAATCATTACATGAAGGTAAACGAATCTTATATTTTGTGTTTAGAAGAGACAAATATCCTAAGGAATGCTGGTCCAGCTTGGAAATAACAGATACACCATCTCAGGAAGAGATCGAAGAGCCAAAATAGTTGGTGGGATGACAGTTATGAAAAACAGCGATGGGGTTCATTAGTGTGGTGGTTGATGTGCTCGCGTGCGCTGTGTTGACGCGTGTTTTGTATTTATCGAACTTAAATGTACAGGAAAAGAGCCACTTTCTTGCCAGGAGTTCCGTCTCTTTGTTTCCACCTATAAACCTTAACGTTAAATTTATTAGAACATTTCCTAATAGCTATAAAGTAATGTCGTAACACATTCGTAAAGATTCAACAAAAACCCACTGTGTTGGATAAAAAGAAATGAAATAAATGAATTCCATAAGTTTGTATTCCACTGAAGAGGATCACAGTCCGTGATCGAAATATATGGAATTCATTTATTTCATTTCTTTTTATCCAACACAGTGGGTTTTTGTTGAATATTTCCTAATAGGTTGTTCCAAAAGTTCATGCATTTGTACAGAAATTTGTTTCTCGATTACCTAAAGGCACGTACTGGAGTACTGACTGCGTCTTTGTGTACAATCATTAAAGATTTTTTTTTTTTTTTTTTTGGGGGGGGAGGGGGGGGAGTATACAGGTCAGAGCCACACATCATTCGTCCTTGTTGGAGACAAATCTCTATCCTTAGAGGAATGTTGAGTAGCTTTTTAACCTTTGCTGTTCCTTTTTTGCTGCCTCCTTGAACCTATTCATTACCGCTCCTAATTGTTCATCTCTTTTTCATGCTCTTCTGGTGGAGGATAAGAATGGCATCACCGTGTGTCCATACGTATCGTATTAGACGACTAAATGTGGGAAACTGTAATGCTATAACACATTTGCAAATATACACTGAACGACTAAATGTGATTAAGATTTCCCCTATGTTCACCTACAAAAAGTCAAACCAAAAGAAAAGCCAAGAGAATCCAACCAAAGCCTATGTAATTAGGTATTTGGATGAGGAACAAGTAAAAGAAAAGGATAGTGGATTGGTAATAAGTTTGTGAAAAGATGGATGAGCTAGCGTTGAGTGAAACTAAACTGAAAGGGAGAGGTAAGATTGAGTTTAGGAGTGTGGTGTCAGGAGTGAAGACATGGAAGGAAAGGTGTGGATCTATTGGAAAATAGTGAGATGTGTAGCTTTATTGTTGAATAGAACGATCATCAAGGGTGTAGGCTAAAAATGACAAAAGGTTGGTAGGTATGAGCGTTTTTGAATAGGTATGACCCTGATTTGGTGAAGTGTAAGTGCTGTTTGAATGGGGTAGATAACAAAGTGGTCCTTCTGGATTGCTGTGTAAATCGGACATTATAGCGGAAGGGTTGTTTGTGTGTGAGGAGGGGATGATTTGGGTCGGAGTTGTTATACTTCAGATGGAGAGAGGGTGCGGGGTTGAGTCCGGAGTTCTACTGGCACAGGTGAGTGGGATGTGGGTTTGTATAGGGAGTTCCTGTGTCATGTAGGTGGAACTACTGGTGGAAGGGGTTCGTCTGGTGAATTGTCGTGCTTCCGCATATCTAACTCCAGGTCTGATCATACATATTTGGGTATTTGGGTTTCTCTGAAGGTGGTGCGTTCAGTCTGGGATAGAGCGCTATTTTTTCAAATTGGTGTGTTGTACAGCTTAAGGATGGTGTACGGTTGTTATTTGACTTTGTCATACTGAGCTCTTGATTCTAGTTTTATTGTTAGTTTCCTCTAGGGGACACATATTGCGGGGGTTCCGCATTTATCTTCAGATTCATCACATATTTTCACGGAACATTTATTTGTTATCAATTCATTATTATATTTCAGACCAAGTGCATCGGGTAGCCTAAGTCAGGGTCCATTTCGTCTCAATATAGTTTAAATTGAAAATTATATAATTAATGATAATAATAATAGTAATAATAATAACAATAATAATAATAATAATAATAATAATAATAATAATAATAATAATAATAATAGTAATAATAATGATAATAATAATAACAATAGTAATGATAATAATGATAATAATGATAATAATAATTATTATAATAATTATAATAACAACAATAGTAATGATAATAATAATAGTAATAATGATGATGATAATAATAATAATAATAATAATAATAATAATAATAATAATAATAATAATAATAATAATGATAATAATAATAATAATAATAATAATAATAATAACAATAATGATAATAATAAAGATAATAATAACAATAATTATAATAATGATAATGATGATTGTAATAATAATAATAATAATAATAATAATAATAATATATAATGATAAATCAATAATAGTGTAGATAAAAGTGATAGGTGCAAGGTTGGGTAAGCTCGGGAATGCGATATCTGACGGAATTAGGGTTACAGTCACTGACTATGGTGTTTACTGATAATTATTATTACCCCCTGTGGGCAATTGCTCCGGTGTCATCGCTGTAGACTGTTTTCGAGTTTAGAGGTGGAGCAGATCTTTACTCCGTTCGTTGAAAGAAATATGGAACGTAATGAAAGAGGTGAGGAAAGTATGAAAGAAAATTGGATGCATTTCTTGGAGGAATTGTTAGAATACAAAAACAGTGTGTGGGATAAAGGTTTTCGTGGACTTGGAGGATTATATAAATGTTGATTGAAAGGTTTTATGGAGTGTGACGAAGATATATGGAATCAGGGGATATCTGCTGAAGGCGCAAGGGTTGTGTAATTTCGCCGTGGTTTTTCAATGTACAGTATATATGGATGAATAGGTAAGGGAGGTAAAGGTAAGGGCGCTAGGGAGAAGTTTGGATTTGGTGAATGAAGGTGCAGGGACGTGGGAGGCGAGTCAGTTGTTGGCAGATGACACGTTAGTGGCCAATTCTGAGGTAAAACTGAAGAGTTGGTGACTGAACTTGGAAAGATGAGTGAGTGAAGGTTACGAATGAATGTGGGCAAAAGTAAAGTGATGAGATGCACAAGGAAAGATGGTGGTGGCAGATGATTGTGAACGTTAAAGGTGTGAGGCTGGAAGTGAAGAGTTTTAGGTATTTGGGGTCGTATGTGGCAGTGAAAGGAGTGGGTGTGGTGAATAATACATAGAATAAGAAACGATTATCTAGGTTGAATGAAAAAAAAGTATGGAACAGACTTGAAATGTTTCGCAGATAAATTGTATTAAAAATACGATATAGAATGGATAGTGAGAAATGTAGAAGTGAAATACAGAACGGGGATAAAAGTAGAAATATTTGATAGGGTCGATTGAAAAGTGCTGAGGTGATTTGGGCATATAGAAAAGTTGAAGGCGGAAAGACAAGCAACGTCAGTGTGGAAAGCAGAAACGGCTGGGATGAATTTGAAAAGTCCAAGAATAAAGTGGATGGATGAGGTGAATGGATGGGAATTTCTGTAGAGCAAGGAAGAGGTATAGTGCAAAAGACAGGATGGAGAGATAGAGGGGGACCGACTGGACGAAAGGATGGCGCGACCAGAACGAATATTCTTCTCGTCTGCTTTGCAAATTATTTTGAGTGGATGGGGAGGTGGGGCGATATATGGCGAAGAGGTTTCAGGTAAACCAGCTCCGGCTGTCGAGCTCTGCTGTGGAAGTATTCTGCATCGCTGTATTGCCCAAGCGGTATGGCGGGGAAGGGGAGTGGCCTTTTATCCACATGGTGTTGAGATGGTTATGGTGTAACAGATGGGTTTTGATTATTATGTGGGTGTGTGCACTTTGATTAGGTCATCGACATTACCAGGGGGAAAGGGCCTTTGTTATATACATTATGTACGCAGTATTTTCCAGTTGTTTTCCTCCGCTGACTTTCCCAAACCCTGAATGTATGTGTGTGTGTGTATTTACCTAATTTTTAACTAGTATCTTACGGGAAGGAGAGCTACGCTCGTGGTGTCCTGTCTCTGTATCTCACCATGTCTAATTTGCATATAAACTCGTGTATGGTTTTTGTACACACTATCGTCTCGTCTACATTTCTTAATGTTGATGTCCACTTCCCCCTTCTGACTCCATTCCCAAATCCTGTTCAGATCTCTCTGCAGCGAGTCACAATCCGTTCCAGTGCTCACTCTCTTCAACAGTTTAGCGTCATCTGCAAAGAAGCTCATGTATTGGAGCCAATACTGATCCTTGTGGAATTCACCTCTTCCCAAGTAGAAATCTTATCTCTGAGTACTACTCTAATTTTTCTTCCATACAAGAAGTCCTCCATCCATTTCAGTAGTTTACCTTGTATCCTTTCTATGGTTTCCAGTTTTCTTAATATTGTGTGGAACTTTGCCAAAAGCTTTTTGTGGGTCTAGGAAAGCACAATCAGCCCACCCTGTCCATTTCCAGTATTATATCTAGTAGTCTTGAGTAGAAACAGATCAAATTTGTGGCACGTCATCTTCCTTGTCTAAATCCAATTTGTCTCGGATTTAGTATATTGTTCTCCAGATGTTTTATCCATCTACTTTTTATAAATTTTTCACAAATTTTGGCTACCATGCTCGTAAGGGAAACCGGTCTGTAATTTGTTGGGTCTTCCATGTCTCCTCCTCTATATATTGGTTCGATATCGGTATTTTTCCTTCTTTGAGTGAGAAACTTATTATGCTATATATTTTGTCTATTAGTTCTTCTTTACCTTCTTTTAACCCATTCAACTCCGATGACAAGATGTCTTGTCATTTGGTCAAATAAAACAAAAAATCATAATAAAACAACAAAATGTTTGATGATCAAACAGCACCAGAAAAATATGACGTCATCAGTCCTCCTCGAGGAGGACTGACGACGTCATATTTTTCTGGTGCTGTTTGATCATCAAACATTTTGTTGTTTTATTATGATTTTTTGTTTTATTTGACCAAATGACAAGACATCTTGTCATCGGAGTTGAATGGGTTAATATCCAGTTTGAGATTCCATCCAGGCCGTGCGATTTCTTGACATCAAGGTTCGTCATTTGGTTTATTATTTCTTTTCGTGTTACCATCATTTCCCTCACTGGGAGGTGGGGGGGAGGGGGGGCTCACTCCTCGCCCTTCATCCCTATGTTGTACATTTCATTTTCTCTAGTGAAAACCGACTTGAAGTGTTTGCTCACGAATTCAGCCATTTCTACATCTGTGTATTCTATATTCCCTTGGCGTAGTTTCACTATTTCCTGTTTGTTTTTTAGTTTACCATTCACATATCTGTAGAATAGTTTTGGCTGATCTTTACATTTTTCTATTGTCGTTTTCAGTTTCTTTTTTCCACCCTGCCTATCTTTACATATTCATTCCTTTGATTGATACATTTTTGCCACTTCCTAGTTGTTGTTTTTTTCCCATCTTCTCCAAGCTTTATCCCTTTTATCTTTCGCTTCGCTGCACCTTCTATTAAACCAGCACTTAATATATACCTTTTCCTGTTTTTGCTTTGGGACATATTTATCCACTCCTTCATTATAGATTTCCATCAGAATCATCCATTTTTCTTCCACTTGTGTCTTCATTGTAGAATTTTTCCAAACTCGCTTGAAGAAGAAAAAAAAAATCCTAAGCTTCTCAAAATCCGTTTCACTATACATCACTCTTCCTTTCCTGTATTTCTCATTTCCCTCTATATTTCCTTCTTTAATTCTAACTCAAGTAATATGTGGTCACTCTTCCCAATTGGTGTCTTGTATTCAATTTTATACACAACTGCAGGTTCTGACGTAAATAATAAATCTAGTCTATGGTTCTTCATTATTTCTAAGCCTGGTGTTTTCTTTTACCCGTTGTGTCGTTGTACATTATGTTCTATAGCCATGTCAAGTAATATGTTCCCCATAGATCCTCTCCACCTTTCACTGTCATCTCTTTCCGACAGATTTCTTTGCAGTTAAAAAAGTGTGTGTGTGTGTGTGTGTGTGTGTGTGTGTGTGTGTGTGTGTGTGTGTGTGTGTGTGTGTGTGTGTGTGATTCACCATGGTCTTGGATCACGTGGTGGACTCGTGATCGACAGCTATTTCCCCCTGTGTGTGTGTGTGTGTGTGTGTGTGTGTGTGTGTGTGTGTGTGTGTGTGTGTGTGTGTGTGTGTGTGTGTGTGTGTGTGTGTGTGTGTGTGTACTTGCGCGCGCTCTATTCTTAACTTTTTGGTGGCTCTGATCAATACAGTACGACAAAAACAACCATTTTAGTGACGATGTACACTTAAGAAATGACATGGGCTGACGCTGTCAACCACCTGAATCACTCCCCATCACCTGAAGTGTCACGTCTCCCTGTATGCCTCACCTTAATATTCCAATCACGTATTATCACTGGCCACAACACAAAGTTACTTTCACACGTAGACAGTCTTGTGCAACACTACCTTCACCCTCGTTCTTCCTTCTCCAGCTTTAATCATCTCCAACCTTCCCCACAACACAAACGCTTACCAACAACACAGTATCAACGAAGGAGATGGTACGTACACCCACACACAAACACGTCACTTCCAGCCACCTTTCTCGTTAACTTCTCCCGCTACACTGTGACGGTTTGCCGCTTGGCAGCGTTGCCAGGCAACAGACCCGGGAATAGGACAAACTCCTGAAAAAATAGGACATTCTGGCAAATGTATACAAACTTTTATTCCCAAAATATCATACATTACGAATTAATAAAAAGAAAATATAAAACAGCTTCTGGGTCAGAATCTGTGTTTTGGTTATAGTAATACCTACACTTTTTCACGCAACAATGCGAAAATCACTTGAATATAACCAGAGCTTTCCTGAAAACCTCAGTAATTTGCGAACACCTAAGAGCAGTGGAGATGCAATATATGGTTGATCAAAATCCACTGCCAATGTTAAATTTTGTATCTGGTGCACTAAAGATTATCGCGGGAATAATCACTGTAATGAACCCTTCTTTAAAGCTCTGTATTTATATGTTTTCTGGTTGAGAGAGAAAACTCAAGAAATGATGGGTTTTACTTACCTAAATTACTTCAACTTTGCATGACAAGGCATTTGATTTGAAGAGAACGGATTTTTCTCAGTTTTCGCAGCAAATTTAAAAAATATCAACGTATTTTCTAGCGCTTGTTTTTATATTTGCATCATGGAAAACACCTGTCAACTGAAAACAGTATTAAAAGAGCACGGTAGAAGTTCAGGGCGATGGCATCAATTAAGAAAAAAAAATCCAGACGCATTTTCGATATTCAAAAGACAAATTAAAAGCATACTCTGTTTTCCAGTATCTCCATATCTAGAAATTCTTAATTCTATATATTTTCTTATAGACGCGCTCGTAATGGTCCCAAAAATGGATAATAAGACAGTTTATAGACTATTTTGTATGACAGGATATACTGGCCCAAAAAAGGACAAATCTGACTACCCAGCCGATTGGCTTATTAGCCACGGGGCCGCAGTTTTCAACTCGGCGTTTTTACTGTACAGTAATAGTAACCCGTTTCTTGAATGGAACAACGTTGTGTATGTAAAGAATATCTCGTCTCCACGAAAAATATTAAATTTTTACACACACACACACACACAAACATATATATATATATATATATATATATATATATATATATATATATATATATATATACCGATTATATATATACATATATATATATATATATATATATATATATATATATATATATATATATATACATATGTATACATATATACACACACACATATATATATACATATATACATATGTATACATATATACACACACACACATATATATATATATATATACATATATACATATATATATATATTATATATATATATATATATATGTGTGTGTGTGTGTGTGTGTGTGTGTGTGTGTGTGTGTGTGTGTGTGTGTGTGTGTGTGTGTGTGTGTGTGTGTGTGTGTGTGTGTGTGTGTGTGTGTGTGTGTGTGTGTGTGTGTGTGTGTGTGTTTGTATGTGTATGTGCATGCGTGTGTGTGTATTTACCTAGTTGTATTTACCTAGTTGCATTTTACGGGAAGGGGAGCTATGCTCTTGGTGTCCTGTCTCCATATCTCGTTTTATCTAGAGTCGAGACTGTTTTTAAATTCGTGCATCGTTTTTGCGCACACCACATTCTCATCTAACCTGTTCCAAACGTCTATTATCCTGTGGGGAAAGCTGTTCTTTTTCAGGTCTCTTCTATAATTGTCTTTCTTGATTTTCTTTCCATGTCCTCTTGTATCTCTACTATCCCATTTTATTAGATCCTCTCTATCAATAATTTCCATGCCTTTCATGATTCTGTGTGTGTGTGTGTGTGTGTGTGTGTGTGTGTGTGTGTGTGTGTGTGTGTGTGTGTGTGTGTGTTTCGTCGCTGTTGTCATGCCAGCGGCAAAGGAAATATTGAAGAGGGATTAGCGGAAAACAGAAACAGATGTCAAAATGATAGGGACTCTACTTTGATATTTTCTAACCATATATGTATATATATATATATATATATATATATATATATATATATATATATATATATATATATATATATATATATATATGTAATGACAAGGGAGAATGATTTGCGTTTTTTCAATTACAGACTTTTCTAGTAATTTAAGGTTGATTATATTTACCCAAGCAATCTATATAATCTAAAATTAAAAAATAGATATGCACATGTTGTTTCGCACAAAACTGACTAAGAAAGAATGAGAAATCACATTCCAGACCACAGAAGTTCTTCATCGAGTAATCGATATGGTAAGAAGTTGCGCTCTCGCTGCAGATGGATTCCTCGGGGTGGCCTTGGAGGAGAACACACACACACACACACACACTAGATGGCGCAGTGGTAGCGATCGCGGCCGCCACTACGGCGGTCCGAGTTCGAATCCCACCCAGGGCTGAGAGAATTTCAGTATCGCTGCGCTGCGAATTGTTACCCCAACTCTCGTGGGTTCGGAGTTGTGTGTGTGTGTGCATGTAAGGTCACAGCATTACCCATAGATCGGTCATATATGAGCTCTGAGCTCTCTTCCTGAAGGGTAATAGCTGTCGATCACGAGTCCAACACGTAATCCAAGGCCATGGTGAATCACACATACACACACACCGGTACATATATAGATACAATATATACTATATATATATATATACATACAAACATATATATATATATATATATATATATATGTGTGTGTGTGTATATATATATATATATATATATATGTGTGTGTGTGTGTGTGTGTGTGTGCGTGTGTGTGTGTGTATGTGAATACATATACTCGTATGAACATAAGAATGAATGAGACTGCAAGCGACCATGAGGCCTACACTAGGTAGTTCCATGTCAATTACCACCTGTCATTCCTATCCATAAAGTTGTCCAACAGTATTTTTTAAACAACAGATAGTTTCAGCGCTCATTACATCGTAACTTAATCTATTCCATTCGTTAGCCATTCTATTGGTAAACCAGTTCTGGCCTATTTCTTTAAATCTAAATTTGTCCAATTTGAATCCATTACTGCGAGTCTTGTCGTCTTGTCTTAATATGACAATTTTTTTATGTTACCCTTGTTAAAGCCCTTGATCCACTTGAACACCTGTATTAGATCACCTCGCAATCTGCGTTTTTTTCCAGATAGTGTAAGTTAAGGTGCCGAAGCTTGTCGTCATAAGGAAAATTTCTGAGCCCATGTATTATTTTGGCCATTCTCTATACCGACTCTAGTGAATTGATATCCATTTTATAGGACGGAGGCCAAAACTGTATCGCATAGTCAAGGATGGGTCTAACTAATGCCAGATAGTGTTTGATAATTACCTTTGCATTTTTATTCGTTACCGTCCAAGCAATGAAACAAGTGAACAATTCAAGATCATCCTGCAGAATCTCGGCATCTTCTTTTGACTTAATTAGGTGTCCTATTTTAGTGTCGTCTTCGAACTTAATAACATCATTATTAATCCCATTTTCTAAGTCGTTCATATACATAATGAACAATAAGGGACCCAAAACAGAGACCTGGGGAACTCCACTAGAAACACCCCATTTGGATTTTACACTGTTTATGGTGACCCGCTGTTTTCTGTCACTGATCCAAGATTCAATCCATTCAAATACTTTTCCTCGTATGCCATATTCTTTGACTTTATTTAGTAGTCTCTGGTGGGGCACCTTATCGAACGCTTTGCTAAAGTCAAGGTAAATAACCTCGTAAATATCATTGTTATCTGACGTCTTGAAGACATTAGTGTAAAAAGATAGATTAGTTACATATAACTTACCTTGCAGAACTCATGCTGTGAGTCACGAATTAAATTATGTCTCTCGATGTGATCTCTGATTCTATTAGCTATCATTGATTCAAGTATTTTGCCTATAACTGATGTCAAACTGACTGGCCTGTAGTTGCATATTGACGGTTATCTCCGTTTTGAAAACAGAAACAACGTTTACCTGCCCCAAAGCAATAGGCACAAAACCAGTGTCTACCGCCTTGTTAAATATTTCCGTTAAGTGGTCGCAGATTTCAAATTTACAATCTTTAAGCATTCTCGGAAATTTTTCGTGTAGACCCGAGGATTTTGTACCTTTACGTATATCAATCTGTTTAACTACTTCTACCTTACTAATGCTAATGTTAGGCTACTTCCTTCTTTCCCACTGAAAATCGGGTCGCTACTTGGTGGACAACACAGATAAGTGCGTGAAACTTTAGATAAATTTAGCTAGTCTCTTCCGTTCTGACTCCACCATTTCATAGTGTTTTTATTTGTTACCATTTCATAGTGTTTTCATTTGTTCATTTTATTATCTTTTCTTTGTATATACATTGTGGCGAATGTGGATAGGAGGTAAAGGGAACACGGGCTGAGGGAAATACTTTTATTCCTGACTAGTTTCGCCTGAGTGGTTTCTTCAGAGGAACAGACATGTTCCTCTGAAGAAGCCACTCAGGCGAAACTAGTCAGGAATAAAAGTATTTCCCTCAGCCCGTGTTTCCTTTACCTCCTATCCACATATCTTTTCTTTGTTGTATCTCCTTATGTCTTCCACTAAACCTGCAACAAGTGGCTTATCATTTTCATCACTGTTTCATGACGAGAGTATTAGATTCATTGCCTCTGACACTGTTGCACTTGATCTTGATGTAGATAAATGGCTGGTAGGCTGGTTACCCTTCAGTCGTCTTTTATTTTCCATCATGCTGTGGCTGATCACACAGGGCAGCAATTGCTGGTTCCACTTATTCAGTGATGAAAGAAGAAGAGAATTTTTTACCTTTATATCTAGGATCCAGGTAAGTTGCAAACCTACAAATGTCTATATTTTCAATACCAGCAAATAATTTGACTAGATCAGCATTCATAGTTAGTTTCGTAGTGTGTTACAATTGTAGCTTCCTCTTCATCTTTACCAGTACTGTGATCTTTAGATTATTCAGACTCTGAGCATGCGCCTGTGGTTTGAGCATCTATTCCTGATACTCCACTCATGCATGTTTGGAGGGCCTTCTTCAATAAAACTATAAGAGATATCACGTCACTGATGGAGGATGAAGAACTGTTCAGTTGTTTTGTGATTTACTCATGAGGTGTTAAGGTTTTTATATATTCGGAGAGTAATTTCCGTTCTGAGATTACTGATTTTTTCTATGTCTAAATTGACTGCAGCATAAAGGCATAATAACTCCTTTAGTTTCTGAATCTTTTCCAATATGTACAACGTACTGTTCCACCTTGTTGGGGAATCATGAATAATACTTAGTAAAAGCTCCTCCAGTCGATCCTGGATCTTCTTAAGCTCATCTTTAGCCATTTTTGAATGATGAAAAAGAGACGAAATGGAGAGACACTTACGAATTACTTAATCATATATATATATATATATATATATATATATATACATATATATATATATATACATATATATACATATACATATACATATACATATACATATACATATACATATACATATACATGGGAGGTTGGTAAAGAAACACACAAGTCAGAGATGAGTTTATTCCTCTAACGTTTAGGCTTTTACACCTTCTTCAGAGAGACTACAAAGTACAAGGGGTTACAAGACTATATATCGTCCGGAGGGCGACTCCTAGTTAATGATCTGGTGGACGATCGGTCCGCTGACGATTGATTCGCTGATGATTGGTCCGCTGACGATTGATCCGCGGACGATTGGTCCGTTCTATGTCCCGCCTCCTCATTTTCTCGTGGCCAGTCGTGTA
Organism: Oratosquilla oratoria; assembly: GCF_046742065.1. NCBI lineage: Eukaryota > Metazoa > Arthropoda > Malacostraca > Stomatopoda > Squillidae > Oratosquilla > Oratosquilla oratoria. The sequence goes on along the minus strand of NC_134778.1, from coordinate 15,762,646 downwards.
CTGCTAATTCCGCCCCTATTTTAGACCAGCTGGTAAACCCTTTTCTATTATTTATACAGTCTCCCTTATTAATATAAGCTGCTTCCATTGCTTTTCTGATTTTCTTGCTTAGGAAAAATGACAGGAGGGAAAGTAATAGAGTCTGTGTTTACAGCGAACGAGCCGATGGTCCGTACGACACTGCGCTGGCCATCACTCTGGTGAGAAGGACATCTTTCATGTCTCGCTGGCGCACTAGAATGTAGTCGATCAGGTGCCAGTGTTTGGACCGAGAATGTATCCAGATGGTATTCAGATTGTCCTTTTGCTGAAATATGGTGTTTGTGATGGTAAATTGCAGCTCTGTCCAGAATTCTAATCGCAAGTGCCCAACACCGATTTTTCCAAGAGCCCCTGTCCAGACTTCTAAATCTTGGTCCACCCAGGCGTTGAAATCACCAAGTATTATGACCTTGTCTTCTGCAGGGGTACTTTGCAAAAGGTTACGCAAGTTGGAGTAGAATATGTCCTTTTCTGCAGGGTCTGCTTAAAGTGTTGGGGAGTACACATTGAAGAGCATGACGTATTTCTGGTCCCTGAGAGGAAAGAGCATGGAGATGTGCTGTCACAATGGTCTGTTGGAAGACTATCAAGCTTAGAAGCGATGGAGTTCCTGATCATGAAGCAGACACCTAAAAGGCGTCTCTCTGTCTCTGACTTGCCTGGCCAGTAGAGGGTGTAACCGGCGCCGTGTTCTTGGAGACTACCTTCACCTGAAAAGCGGACTTCACCGAGAGCCGCTATGTCGGTATTCAGCCTTGCCGCTCATGTGCAACTAGGGTAGATAGACGTTCTGAGCGACTGCTGTCCGCTGAGTGAATCATGCTTCTGATGTTCCAGCATACAAGATTCAATCCTGTCCCATTCTTGGAGGAGGGTATCTTTCTTTACTTAATGTTGGTTGACCACGTTGACCGCGGCAAGCCAACTGGGGTCGGTGGAGATGAGCTGTGGTTAGACCACATTTTATAGACCCCTTTCCGTGTTGAGCAAGCAGTGCTTTTCCTAGAAAAAGATGCTTGGCCATCCAGGGTACTGCTTGTTCCTAGAAAAAGATGCTTGGTCATCCAGGGTGCTGCCGAGTGATGCTGTCACCTCCAGGTCAACACCAAGCGACCAATATCCTGAAACAACATGCAGTATTGGAACTGCGACTTCCAGTGACATCTTTTACCTGCCGTTTTCGCCCCTTCCCCGTCGATACAGGTCTTGTGAATGTTTTTTTTTTTTTTTTTTTTTTTTTGGGGGGGGGGGGTCGGCAATAGACATGGAGGTGTCCTTCGAACCTGTGTAAGTGTAGTTTTTAGGTGTAGTGCAGTGTGCGCAGTATTGGCCCCACCCTTTACACCCGGGGTTCATCTGCCATGGTTTAGCAGGCTAGAACGGTGACAGCGAGGTCGTCGGGTCGTAGGTTTTATATCAGTGTCCTTCTCCTAGCCTCTGTCTCAAAAACCTACCTCGGAGGCACATGGACAACAACTTTGAGGGTGTTAGTTCAGACTTTTCCTTGTCCTAGTTAGATTGCCTACCATGGCTGTAGAGTTCCATCTTCCCTCCACTGGAATGTGCATCGCCGCCTTCACAGCCGTTGGAAGCTTTCCTGGTCGTTCGCCTGGTCGCCGCCCTCAACATTTTTTCCCCGATGTTCTCTCCTATAGATCCTCCATGTTTAGCCTGGAAGCTCCGCTAGTTTCTAGAGTCACCCTGGAGAGGGTGTGTTCTTAGAGCAGGCACAGGTCGGTCTTGGGAAGAGAAAATTTATGTTAGCTCTAAGATATTACTACGCAATGGGTACCCCACTTAACTCCAGAATGTTAGTGAAATTGAAATAATCCATTATCAGTAAGTCCCGGATGCAGAAAGTAGACCGTTCTTGAAACAACAGTTTGTCGTCTGCTAATGCTAATGCTTTTGGCATACATATCACTCCTACATTCATCTTTTTTTTTTTTTTGGGGGGGGGGGGTATATCTACACATAAGTTATCGTATGAATCCTGTTTCACTTTCTCTAATACATAGGCATGGATATTGCGTTTAACGTACAACAGACCACTCCCACTTTTCTTGTGGTTTCTATCCTGATGAAAATATCTAAATCCTGTAATATTAAATTCGGCTTCAAGCTCTTTACCAATTAAAGATATCTCGATATCATATCGATATTTTCGCTTTTGATATACGCCTAGGTTTCTTGGAAATTGTTCCTAATACTACGAGCATTAAAGTACATGTTTTTTTTTAGAAACTCGAGATTATTTTTTCTACTTGTTATGATTTTCTACATCATACCTTACATCGTTATTTTGTTCTTTATTGACATCTTGCTCTACACTGACAAGTGGTCCTTCATTGACATTCGGTGCCTCATGTACATTTGGTCCTGTCATTGTGTCCTACGATGGCCATTTGTCGTTCGTTGATATTCTGTCTGGCACTGACATTTAGTTCTTCACTATCGCCTTGTCCTACATAGAAAATTTGTCCTTCACTGACATCGCATCTTAAAGTGATATTTTGTCCTTCACTGACATCACATCCTGTGTGTGTGTGTATTTACCTAGTTGTATTTACCTAGTTGTATTTTACGGGAAGGGGAGCTATGCTCGTGGGGTCCCGTCTTCATATCTCATTTTATCTAAACTATTTTTAAATTCATGTATTGTTTTTGCACACACCACTTTCTCATCTAACTTGTTCCAACTGTCTATTGCTCTGTGAGGAAAGCTGTTCTTTTTAAAATCTCTTCTATAGCTGTCTTTTTTTATTTTCTTTCCGTGTCCTCTTGTATTTCTGTCATCCCATTTTATCAGATTCTCTCTATCAGTAATTTCTATGCCTTTCATGATTCTGTAAATAGCTATCAAATCTCCTCTCTCTCTTCTTTGCTCTAGTGTCTGTAGTTTAAGTTTTTGTAGTCTCTCTTCATATGATAGTTTTGAGAGTGTTGGTGCCAGTTTTGTAATTGCTCTTTGTATTCTTTCAAGTTTTTTTTATACATTTTTTTGTACTTGGTGACCATATCGTTGCTGCATATTCCAATCTTGGTCTTATCAGGGTGATTAGGATTTTCCTCACCATTTCTTCATCCAGGTATGTAAATGCCACTTTGATTGTTCTTATTAAATTATAAGTTTCTCCAAAAATCTTATTTATATGTTTCTCAGGTGACATATTATTCATAACAATGACTCCCAGGTCCTTCTCATTTTCTACTTTTTTTATTCCTTCTTTTCCCAAATTATATGATCCTGTTATTCTGTTTTTGCTTTTTCCAAATTCCATTATACTACACTTTTTTGTATTGAACTCCATCTCCCACTTCCTACTCCATTCTTGTACTTTATTTAGATCTCTCTGTAGTGATTCACAATCTTCTTCAGTTTTCACTCTTTTCAGTAATTTTGCATCATCTGCAAAGAAGCTCATATAGCTTTCAATTCCTTCATCCATATCATTAATATATATAGCAAACATTATTGGGGCCAGAACTGTTCCCTGCGGGACACCGCTTATTACTTCATTCCATTTTGAGTGCTGATCTCTTATCACTACTCTCATTTTTCTTTCTTGCAAAAAGTCTTCCATCCAATTTAGCAATTTACCTTGTATTCCTCCTTCATATTCTAATTTCTTAAGCAACTTCTTATGTGGTACTTTGTCAAAAGCTTTTTTTAGGTCTAGAAATGCACAATCAGCCCATCCATCTCTTTCTTGTATTATATCTATTAGCCTTGAATAGAAACATATTAAATTGGTGACGCATGATCGTCCTTGTCTGAATCCAAATTGCCTTGGATTTAGTACGTTGTTTTTTTCCAAGTATTTTACCCATCTACTTTTGATAATTCTTTCACATATTTTTGCTATTGTACTTGTTAGAGAGACTGGTCTATAGTTGGTAGGTTCTTCTTTATTTCCTCCTTTATATATAGGTACTATATTTGCTTTTTTCCAATCTTCTGGAACTTTTCCTTCTTTTAAGGAACTGCTTATTATGCTATGTATTTTGTCTGCCAGTTCATTCCTGCATTCTTTCAGAATCCAGTTTGCTATTTCATCTGGCCCATGCGATTTTCTGACATCAAAATTACCCAAGTGTGTCAATATTTCATTCTTTGTTACTTCTATTTCTTCCATAGGGGGGACTTTTTCCTTCCACTCAATCTCTTCAGGTTGTATATTTTCCCTTGTAAACACTGATTTAAAATGTTTGTTCATAATTTCTGCCATTTCCATTTCCTCAGTGTATTCAACTCCTCCTTGTCTTAATTTCTCTAAGTCTTGTTTGTTTTTCAGTTTATTGTTTACAAATCTGTAGAATAGTTTTGGTTGATCTTTACACTTTTCTATAACATCTTTTTCATATTTTCTTTTTTCCTCTCTGCACTTTTGTACATATTCATTTCTATAACCAGTATATATTTTCCATTTTTCAGGTCTTCTGTCTTTTTTCCATCTGTTCCAGGCTTTGTCTCTTTTGTCCTTTAACTCCCTACAAATTTTGTTGTTGTACCAGCATTTTACATATTCTTTTTCTTGTTTTTGTCTTGGGACATACTTTTCCACTCCTTTTTTGTAAATTTTTGTCAAAATATTCCATTTCTCTTCCACTGTTGTTTCTTCTTTGTATATTTCTTCCCAGTTTTCTTGTTGGAAGAATTCTCTTATTTTATCAAAGTTTGTTTTTTCATACATCATTCTTCCTTTTCTATATTGTTCATTTCTTTTCATATATTTTTCTTCATTAAGTTCCAGTTCAATCAATATGTGGTCACTTTTACCTATTGGTGTTTTATATTCAATCTTGTCCACTATTCTAGGTTCAGATGTAATTATTAAGTCTAGCCTCGATGGTTCTTCTTCATTTCTATACCTAGTGTTCTCTTGTATCCATTGTGTCATTGAATGGTCAGTAATCATCTCAAGTAGAGCATTTCCCCATGAGTCATCACCACTCTTTACTGTCATTTCTTCCCAGCAGATTTCTTTGCAATTAAAGTCGCCCATCATAACTATTCTTCCTCCGTCTTCCATTATTTTAGTTAATGCTATCTTTGTGTCCTCTAACATACTTTTATGTTCACTCTCCTCCCATGAGGCTGTTTTCGGAGGCACATAATTGATCACAAATTTTCTGCTCTTCTTATCTCGGTCTTCCACTTCTATCATAATCATCTCTACTGTATTCTTTCCATATATGACACCTTTCACGTTTATATCCTTCTTAGTCAGGAACATAACTCCACCCCCTTGTTTTTTCTCTCTGTTTCTAATCCAATAATTGTATGTATCATGTCCTACACTGTTGGGTGGTAGTGGGCCTTTTAATTTTGTTTCTACAATTCCC
>NC_134778.1:15709758-15752258 GCF_046742065.1 Oratosquilla oratoria | reverse complement strand
TTTTTCAGGTCTTCTGTCTTTTTTCCATCTGTTCCAGGCTTTGTCTCTTTTGTCCTTTAACTCCCTACAACTTTTGTTGTACCAGCATTTTACATATTCTTTTTCTTGTTTTTGTCTTGGGACATACTTTTCCACTCCTTTTTTGTAAATTTTTGTCAAAATATTCCATTTCTCTTCCACTGTTGTTTCTTCTTTGTATATTTCTTCCCAGTTTTCTTGTTGGAAGAATTCTCTTATTTTATCATAGTTTGTTTTTTCATACATCCTTCTTCCTTTTCTATATTGTTCATTTCTTTTCATATATTTTTCTTCATTAAGTTCCAGTTCAATCAATATGTGGTCACTTTTACCTATTGGTGTTTTATATTCAATCTTGTCCACTATTCTAGGTTCAGATGTAATTATTAAGTCTAGCCTCGATGGTTCTTCTTCATTTCTATACCTAGTGTTCTCTTGTATCCATTGTGTCATTGAATGGTCAGTAATCATCTCAAGTAGAGCATTTCCCCATGAGTCATCACCACTCTTTACTGTCATTTCTTCCCAGCAGATTTCTTTGCAATTAAAGTCGCCCATCATAACTATTCTTCCTCCGTCTTCCATTATTTTAGTTAATGCTATCTTTGTGTCCTCTAACATACTTTTATGTTCACTCTCCTCCCATGAGGCTGTTTTCGGAGGCACATAATTGATCACAAATTTTCTGCTCTTCTTATCTCGGTCTTCCACTTCTATCATAATCATCTCTACTGTATTCTTTCCATATATGACACCTTTCACGTTTATATCCTTCTTAGTCAGGAACATAACTCCACCCCCTTGTTTTTTCTCTCTGTTTCTAATCCAATAATTGTATGTATCATGTCCTACACTGTTGGGTGGTAGTGGGCCTTTTAATTTTGTTTCTACAATTCCCATTATGTCCGGTTCTTTTTCTTTCAAATAATCATTCAGTTCATTCAATCCTGTTATCAATCCATCTATATTTGTGTAAGACACTCTTAGTTTTCTGCCACTTCCATTGTATTCTCTGTTTCCCTTATGTTTTTCTTTAGTATGTCGAACTGCTTTATTTTCATGTTCACTACTCTCCAATAGAATCTCTCTTTCTCTGACTCCGTTCTTTCCTCGTTTTTTGCCTTAGCTTCAATTCTTTTCTGCTTTTCTGCCTCTCTTTCCTCCTTATTCATTTCTCTTTTTATCCATACCTTTTTATATTGATCATTTGTTGCTAGTTTCCCTGTCTTGGATAGAATTTTCTCTGCTGTTGTTTGTGACCTGAATTTAATCTTAATTGGTCTGGTCTTATCTGTACTATATTTTCCGAGTCTGAATTTTTCCTCAATTTCCTTTATAATTTCTGGTTCATCTTCCTGGACTAATTTTAATAAACTGCTTACTCTTTCATTTTCCTCCTTGATTCTTGCGGTTCTATCTGGGTTATGTTTCTCTTCCATTCCTAATATAATTATACATTTCTTTTTGTCAGCTAATTCTCTTACTATATTCTCCTTCTGTCTCATCACTTTAATAACTGAGTCTTCATTATGTTCTTTCAATTGCTGTTTGACTATGTCAGTGAATGAAACCTTATTCCCTTCTTGAGTTATTCTCCAATTTTTAGCTTCTGTAGCTATTTTCTCTCTGTTTTCATTACTATTCTTCTTCAATTTCTCATTCTCCTCCTTTACATTTCCTAACTGTCTTTTTAGGTCCTCTATTTCTTCAGTTAAGTTTCTGTTAGCCTTCTCTAGTTGTTCCAACCTTTCAATTCTTTGGAAAATGGAATCTACGTTACCTAACTTACGCTCCAAGTCCTCGATCACCTTATCAACTCTCTCCTCTAGTCTTATCAGTCGGGGGGGGGGGTTGTGTCCCCCCCACCCTCTTTAAATCCCTGGAACATATTCTCGTCACTTTCTTCTGTATTGCTCCTCTCTATACTTCTAATCTTTACATTTTTATTAGACATTTGATCCTCGCTAAGTCTTTTGTTTACCTTCCGCTTGTCTGGCTGGTCAAAGTCTACTCCCTCCTCATTTCCTTCCATTTCCCTCAGTAATCCCTCCCCTTTTCCTCTTTCCCTACGTTCCCACTACTCCACGAGCAATTTCCCCCCCACCCTGCAAAAACACTAGGCACTTCTCTTTGCGTTGGGATCCACAGACTTCACTTTTCTTCAGAACGTCTTCTAAGCCGTCCATTCGTTGAAGTGTGTGTGTGTGTGTGTGTGTGTGTGTGTATATATATATATATATATATATATATATATATATATATATATATATATATATATATATATATAACAATGGTTTTTTACCCGTTACAACGGAAGTACCCAAAGTCAACGGCATAAATCCACTCCCGCCCATTCCATCCCCACATACTCCCCTCCCATTCATCTCCCCCCCCACCTCCCTCTTATCTTGGCTCCTCCTCAATAACTGGTCACCCCTGCCTCTCGCCCACTGCCCTAGGTCACAAGAAATGTAGCAAGATACATCATACCCACAGCAAGGCCGCTTCATTAAATCTGCGACCCCACCCCTATCCGCCCCCTCATGCAGAAAAAGAGAAGACGGGGAGAAATTCCTTCGGGCTGCGTCAAAATATCATTCACACATATACTCCATCAACCCCTCCCCATCTACCACCCATACCCTTCCATGCATCACAGCACCATCCATACACAACCATTCTCCAGTCACCCTTATCGTCTGTCTTCTCCCTTCCTTCCTCAATAGACACCCCCCTCTTTCCCAATGCCCCTTTCACCCTATCCATCCATCTCATCCTTGTTCACCACCCTCATGTTCACTCCATCCACCTCCGCCTTCCACACCTCGGAAATAAAGAAACACTACATAAATTACTGGACGTCTGGGACATGATACAATACACACATTAAATACACAATGATACATAGTACAACTGGGAAGTATACAATAACCATACATTTGGCTGACAATTACAAAATACCCATTGAAAAAATAGATCACATCTCCCTTGATTATGCCAAGCATAACCGAAGAAGCACATATTCATACAATTTACAACAAGCTTAATAGAGAGCCGTTACAATGACAAAAATTATGCACAACAACACAGATGTATATAATAGTATCACTCGACCATCAAGGCACTGTACCTTTGAACGTAGATGATACGAGTAAGGAAAGGGGGGGGTGACACAGTGACAACATTGGGGCCTGGTTGAGAACGGGTAAATGTAAGTATGGGCACCTGTGTTTTCTTAAGCCTATCGGAATGCAGAACCTAAGTCCCTGAGATGGGTCAAAAACCCTAAACTTATTGAGATGAAGCCTTTGTGTCACCAGATATTCAACAAGTCACCTCTTTCCTTCCTTTGTTCCAGAGTCGGTAATTCTAGTTTTGACAACCTCTCATTATATGACAGTTTTGATAGTGCTAGGGCCATCTCCGTAGTTGCTCTCTGAATTCTCTCAATTTTCCTTATATTCTTTTTAGTACTGGGTGACCATAGTGTCGTTGCGTACTCCATTTTTGGCCTTATCAGTGTGACTAGTATTTTCTTTACCATTTCTTCGTCCAAGTAAAAGCCACATTTATTGATCTTAGGAAGTTGTAGGTTTCTCCGACAATTTGGTTTATCTGTTTATCAGAGGACATATCCTTTGTGATAATTACTCCCAGATTTTTTTCAGGTCCCACTTTCTTTACTTCCTTTGCACCGATTTTATATTGTCCTAATATTTTTTTTTACTTATTCCAAATTCCATTATGCTACATTTCTTAATGTTGATGTCCACTTCCCACTTCTGACTCTATTCCCAAACCCTGTTCAGATCTCTGCGGCTACTCACAATCCGTTTCAGTACTCATTTTCTTCAACAGTTTTGCGTCATCTGCAAAGAACTTTATGTAACCTTCCATACCCTCATCAGTGTCATTCACATAAATAGCAAACATTATTGGAGGCAATATCAATCCTTGTGGAACTCCAGTAATCACCTCTTCCTAAGTAGAACTCTTATCTCTGAACACTACCCTCCTTTTTCTCACATGTAAGAAGTCTTCCATCCATTTCAGTAGTTTACCTTATATCCCTCCTATGCTTTCCAGTTTTCTTAATAGTTTTTTTGTGTGGTACGTTGTTAGAAGCTTTTTATAGGTCTAGGAAAGTACAATCAGCCCATCCGTCCTTTTCCTGTATTATATCTAGTAGTCTTGAGTATAAACAGATCAAATTTGTGGCATATGATCTTCCCTGTCTAAATCCAAATTGTCTCGGATTTAGTATATTGTTCTCCTCCAGATGTTTTATCCATCTATTTTTGATAAATTTTTTCACAAATTTTGGCTACCGTGCTTGTAAGGGAAACCGGTCTGTAATTTGTTGGGTCTTCCTTGTTTCCCCCTTTAAATACTGGTACGATTTTGGCATTTTTCCTGTCTTCTGGTATTTTTTCTTTTTTGAGTAAGCAACTTATTGTTATATATTTTGTCTATTAGTTCTTCTTTACATTCTTTTAGTATCTAGTTTGCTATTCCATCCGGGCCGTGCGATTTCCTGACATCAAGGTTCGTTATTTGTTTCATTATTTCTTTTCATGTTACTATCATTTCCCTCAAGTGGGGGGATTTCAGTTTTCACCCTTCATCCCGATGTTGTACATTTTCTCTAGTGAAAACCGACTTGAGGTATTTACTCACGACTTCAGCCATTTCTGTATCTTCGGTATATTCCATATTGCTTTGGTGTAGTTTCACCATTTCCTGTCCGTGGTTTTAGTTTACCGTTCACATATCTAAAAAATAATAATTTTGGCTGATCTTTACATTTTTCTATGATGTATTTTTCATATTTTCTTTTTTCCTCCCTGCTTTATCTCTTCTATCTTTTGCTTCGTTGCACCTTCTGTTAAACCAGCGCTTAATATACACCTTTTCCTGTGTTTGCTTTAGTACATATTTATCCACTCCATTATATATTTCCATTAGAATCATCCATTTTTTTCCACTTTTGTTTCTTCATTGTAGACTTTTTCCCAACTAGCTTTTTGGGGAAAAAGATCCTAAGTTTCTCAAAGTCCGTTTTACTATACATCAGTCTTCCTCTTCTGTGTTTCTCGTTTCTCTCTCTATATATTATATTTCCTCCTTTACTTCTAATTTAATATGTGGTCACTCTTCCCAGTTGGTGTCTTGTACTCAATTTTTTCCACGATTTTAGGTCCTGACGTAAATCATAAATCTAGTCTCAACTGTTCTTTATTATTTTTATATCTAGTATTTTACCCATTGTGCCATTGTGTGTTCTATAGTCATGTCAAGTAATACATTTCCCCATAGATACTCTCCACCTTTCACTGTTATCTCTTCCCAACAGATTTCTTTGCAGTTAAAATCTACCATAAGTACAACATTACCTTTATCCTTCAGCGTCTCATTTAATGAAAGCTTTGTATCTTTTAACGTTTTAGAACAATATCTCTCCCAGTCCCCGTTTTTTGAGGGCACTTAAATCACCACAATCTTTCTTCTTTTTATGTCACTACCTTCAACTCTTATTGTGATCATCTCCACCCTATTCTCTCCATTTGTAATTTTCGTCACATTTAATTTTTTCTTAGCCAAGAAAATGAATCCTCCGCCCTGTGTTTTCCTCTCTATTTCTAAGCTAGTTGTTATATAATTCATGTCCAACACTGGTAATAGTGGAAACCTTAATTTTGTCTCCACAATTCCCATTATGTCTTGTTTTCTTCTGACAGGTATAATTTAATTTGTTTAATTCTAAGATTAATCTGTCTATATCAGTATAAGCCACTTTTAATCTTCTACTCTCCATCTTGTTCCAGTTCTTTTAGTTTCTTTTTCTTGAAGATGCAATTTTCTCAGTGTCATGCCTAACACTCTTCAATAGAGTAAAGCAGGGAAAACATAAAAATCGTCTGCAGGTGCCTACACTTTTTCGTACTGGCATGTTTTTATTAAGGAAAAATCGGTAATCATAAAGTTGTTTGCCAGTCTCACAGATGCAATTCTTATCTATATCATTGGATAGCTCCTATCATTCTGAGTATTTTAAACCCCATAAATATGTACCACAATTTAATAGTAACGTCAGTAGCTATCTTTAAAAGGCTAGTATATTTTTGACGGGGACCGCTGTGAAAAATAGCACAACCTAACCTAACTCACTTTTAATGTCATGGTTCTGAATAACTCTTTCCTCATATCATCAAGGCTCGCACTTACGTCCCTTGCTCTTGAAGTTCCATAAGCAAAGATAATACTTCAATAACCCTGTAAAACATTTGGTGTGTCTTCTCGTCCAATCAATGGGGATAGCAGAAGTGGCCATGACGGAGAACGTACCTTTCCACCTTGTTCCTACAGCCTTTAGTCCCCGACACTTCAACCAACGCTTCAATTGAATGTTGGAATAACTATCAACAGTCAATCGTTCGGTGTCTATCTTCTTCCCAGGAACATCGTCCTCTAACAATAAAACCTTTGGAAATAGGTCGCATGTCTGTGACGTCAACTTTGCTGTTTGTTATTCGGCTTGATAAGTTCTGTGCAGTGAGAAGTTGAAGCTATGGCTCGTGTAGTGCCAAAATGATACAGTTGCCTCAATATTTAATAAATGGATGGGTGAGATGCCTATAACGCTTTTATAAAATAGTGTTCCTTCAAGAGCACCAACTATGAAGAAAATCAAATATGTCTATATAATGGTGATTTGGGAAATATGATATTAAGTCTAATTATTTTAGTAGTAATCGCTGCCAACACCCAACTATTCCACAATACAACATAACTTGTCTCTATTACTTCTTGAACAAAGACTATCTTATTCCAATCTCCTCTTTTAAGGCCGTTCTGATGTTACTTATAGTAGCGGTATCCAGATTGAGCAATTAAAGAATATTTCTAGCTTTCAATCAGTTAATTATTAAATTGTATAAAAAATATAACATATATGTATGTCTTATTCACTATTACAGTAGACACAATTGATTTAAAATTATTATACATGAACTAAAACCCATTCTGGATGATTATCTTGAAAAAGTGATGTACGTGGTAGCGTTATATAATGCAATGCCTAATGGCGTAGTTAGGTTATACAATCCAACGCCTAATGGCATAGTTAGGAGACATGGGTTTTTAAGATCTAACCTTCTGACCACTCATCCAATATTGATTTCACCTACTTCCTATCAAACCGAACCACAATTAGACTTTACCAATTTCACATTTTTCCCTAATGCCGCGTCCACACTGTCGAGCTGTGCCTGGCAGACTGTGCCCTTACCGGACAAAGTCCGCAGACTCTGCCCGTGAAGGTGTCCACACGGCTGACGATGGTGGTTGGAGGTTAGTTGGCCGCAAGCAGAGGTTGGGAGTGGTTCAGTGCGGTACGATAACCATGGTTCCTGCCATACCTGGAAAGAAGGTAGCACTTTACAGCATTATAATTGCTGCCTGCATTAAAAAGAATAACAAGAAATTACGGAGACATGTCTGGTGCCAGTTTACACTAGTACTAGGTGCGGACATGGTGGTAAGGTAACTTCGGTCTGTACTAAGCGGGTTTGCTAACTTTGCTCGCACCTCACCTCGTGCGTTTGGCAGCGATATCAGCCCTCCATCCACTGCCCGCAAATGGCACCGGGAACGGATAGTTTGATGGTTTGCCCGCTGAAATTGCCCGTTGTCGAGCAAAGCCCTCGTGCCCGGCGGACAGTGTTCGACCGTGTGGACGTGGCATAAGAGATTCTTTCGATTACATCCTCAAAGCACCATGTGTTTGTATTTACACGTGGGTTTGATTACATTCCTTCAACCCATTTTCTCCTTGTTATGCCACATCCACACGGTCGAGCGTTGTCCGCCGGGCACGAGGGCTTTGCTCAACAACGGGCAATTTCAGCGGGCAAACCATCAAACTGTCCATTCCCGGCGCCATTTGCGGGCAGTGGATGGAGGGCTGACATCGCTGCCAAACGCATGAGGTGAGGTGCGAGCAAAGTTAGCAAACCCGCTCAGTACAGACTGAAGTTACCTTCTCCACCATGTCCGCACCTAGTACTAGTGTGTACTGGTCTCGACAAGACGTGCTATTGGTGCTATGCTTTTCCTCATATTTCTCTCTTGCCTTTGTATATATGGCTCCACTTTCGAAAGGAGAACAGAAAAGCTGCGTATGTTCATTCTCATGTAATTGCGAGACAGTTGTTCATTTTCATCCTGCAATTCACGTAAGATTGTCACTGAGCTTCCCATTAAATCACGTCTTTGTAACTACTCCCGGCACCAGACATGTTTCCGTGATTTCTTGTTTTTCTTTTTAATGTAGGAAGCAATTATAATGTTGTAAAGTGCTATCTTCTTTCCAGGTATGGCGGGAACCATGGTTATCGTACCGCACTAAACCACTCACTCCCAACCTCTGCTTGCGGCCAATTAACCTCCAACCACCATCGTCAGCCGTGTGGACACTTTGCGGGCAGAGTCTGCGGACTTTGCCCTTACCGGGCAAAGTCTGCCAGGCACAGCTCGACCGTGTGGACGCGGCATTAGGAGCTTAGACTCACTTCACTTAAATCATGATATTATATATTATATTTTTAATTGTTATATTCATATATCCTCATTAAATTCAATAATTCAATATATTTTTTCCATTGAAACACTGACATATACTTGTTATCCCACGTCCACACGGTCGAGGTGTGCCTGGCAGACTCTGCCCTTACCGGGCAAAGTCCGCAGACTCTGCCCGCGAAGGTGTCCACACGGCTGATGATGGTGGTTGGAGGTTATGGTAGTTGGCCGCAAGCAGGGGTTGGGAGTGAGTGGTTCAGTGTGGTACGATAACGATGGTTCCCACCATACTTGGAAAGAAGGTAGCACTTTACAGCATTATAATTGTTCCCTGCATTAAAAAGAAAAACAAGAAATCACGGAGACATGTCTGGTGCCGGGAGTGGTTACAAAGACGTGATTTAATGTGAAGCTCAGTGACAATTCTACGTGAATTGCAGGATGAAAATGAACAACTGTTTTGCAATTACATGAGAATGAACATAAACAGCTTTTCTGATCTCCTTTCGAAAGTGGAGCCATATATACAAAGGCAAGAGACAAATATGAGGAAAAGCATAGCACCAATAGCACGTCTAGAGGCAATTTCTTTTTCACATGACTCTCACTCCTGCATATTGTCTGTGCTATGTGCTTCAATGCTGCAACACGTTTGTCTCTATTTTCATAATCAAAACACTTCACATTCCATTAACATTCCTGAACTCGGTATAAATCAATCAATGTTACGGTGTCTTGTCGAGACCAGTATACACTAGTACTAGGTGCGGACATGGTGGTAAGGTAACTTCGGTCTGTACTGAGCGAGTTTGTTAACTTTGCTCGCACCTCACCTTGTGCGTTTGGCAGCGATATCAGTCCTCCATCCACTGCCCGCAAATGGCGCCGGGAACGGAGAGTTTGATGGTTTGCCCGCTGAAATTGCCCGTTGTCGAGCAAAGCCCTCGTGCCCGGCGGACAGTGCTCGACCGTGTGGACATGGCATTAGGTGATTAGGGGAATCGTCGGGCTTAGACTAAGTAAACCATGCATGAATAGAACAATGCTGACGAACGTGTACGTATCTATGTATAAAACTACCGACTACCACTTCGTGATATCACTCAAGACTTCGTTATCTCGTTTCTTGACTTAATATCTAGATCTCATATATTCCCTAAATTATTCCTCTCATGGAATCCTGAGCTGGAGGTTGGGAATTTTTCTCATTCTCCGAAATACAAGGTTCCTATTCTATGTTTACAACCAAATGCGTTATAATGACGTCACGGGGGGTGGAGTTACAGTGTACCCATAATGCCTAGCGATGTCTCTTATAGAATCTTCTAAAAATAAATGCAATTAAACGAAAATAATAGGCTACTCAATTAAAATTTCTGGCCTTACATTCCTTGAGATGAGGCTAAGAACAGTACTGCCCACGTTGTTCTCTGAACCCCGATTCTTGAATATTTCTTCGATTACCTTAGGTTTTTTTTTTTTTTTTCTCAACCCACGACCCTCACCTTTCTCCATAGATTCTATGGCGTTGTCCTAGAAGCCAAAATACTGCGATGTGTAACATATAACAGGCACGTACTCCTGCAAAATATTCCACCCAATATATACCCTCTATACATGTAGCAATTTTTTCACATTATCTTAATCCTTGCTGTGTGCCTGTTCGGGTTAATTAACATGTGAGTTATGGCATGATCATTCAGCGTGCGTGTGTGTGACATGTACTCCCATGTTCCTTTTGCCAAGGTTATGATTCGGCATGTGAACTCTGTTGTGATGTCAATAGTACACATCAATGAAAACAATCATGAAGAAGCTCGTCTCACACCGACAACAGAGGGTTGCGTGCGCGAGGCACGCTGCAGTAGGTCGATGGCAAGAGCGTGTCGGCTCCTAGTTGTGCTGGACCGGCCCGTCATCATGCAACTACCATTCAGCTAGAAAGCCTCTAGGGGCTGAGGGCAAAATCATGAACAATATAGATGCAAGAAAGTTTCTGTTAGGTAACGATGTGGGCCTGTGTGCGTGCGTACGTTACTTTCATATTTCAATTTTCAATTTGGTATTCAATATATCCCTTACAACACTTCTTCGTAAGTTCCTGTTACTTACACGTTTTATCAGTCTTTTTTTCACAGAATTTCTCTTCATGTTATACATCCTTGCAGCATTTCTCCATTGTCTCCCACCAACACATCATCTGCATACAGCCTCTGCTTTAATCAAAACTTACACTTTCCTTCCTCCCCACATTTATACTCATTTTTTTTTTTTATAATTCATTCACTTTTTTTTTTCATTTGTGATACGCTTTGAACATTTGCAGTGACGTCACAACCCGTCTCTTATGGGTCACTTCTTCCCACTTGCCTTGATCCATCCACTCGCAGATGCTCTCTTCCCACCCACCGACAGCCCTCAGCAGCTTCTCTTTCACCCTCGAATACCTCTCCAAGACCACCTCATATCAAAATGGTACCTGACGTGGTGGTAGCGAAGGGATGGGAGGAGGGGGTGGAGGGTTTGTCACAGGAGAGAGAATTGTCGTTGAATAAGCTATTGCTTGAAATCGTGTTAGATTGAATATTGACTATTAGAATTGATGTTTTTGCTGAATTTGTGTGTGTGTGTGTGTGTGTGTGTGTGTGTGTGTGTGTGTGTGTGTGTGTGTGTGTGTGTGTGTGTGTGTGTGTGTGTGTGTGTGTGTCCAGAACCTGGACAGTGGAAAGAGGAGGGGGTGGTTGAAGGGCATGAGAATTTTCTCACATTGGGAAATTGGCGAAGAGAGATAGCTGCAGTGGAAGCCAGAGTCCAGCAAATTTGGGACTCCGGCCGGGACCACGCATGATCCCTTCAAATCAGTGCGTGTAATCAAGGAGGGGACCAAAATCATGCAAATCACTGCCCTAGGATAATTAAACAGAACATACTACATTGATTTTATTGTTCAAATTATTTCCACAAACAGTGGCATGCAACTTATTCATCATTATTCCAATATCAATATCAATTTAGGTTATCCTACCTGGCTAGCGCTGCGCGCTCTAAATCCTAGCTAATGAAAACACAATACCTTAAATTGTTTCTTTAGACTCTCCAAGAACAGTGCATTGACCTGTAAGTTCTTAAAATGAGTGGATGTCCTCGGTTGAACAGGATGCTGGTGATATCCATGGATCCACGCGTTGTGCAGAAGGCGGCGGGAACCATGCCTGTCCTTTGTCGTTGGCACTGCTCGTGGTGGGGAAGGGGAACAGAGTCCGATGGTTTCATTTTTTCAGATCTCACACTGCACTGATTAGTTATGTCCTGGATATTGAATCACTGGAGTGGGTTCGGCATGAACTCCGATTGGACTTGCAGACTCCGATTTCAGGGCACGTCGCGAAACACAGTTCAAGCACGTTCCAATAAGCCTTTGTGGCACTGCACGAAACACATTTCTCATTTCAGTAAGTCTCTGGGACACTAGACACATGAGTCACTATTGCATGGTTAGCGATGGCCAAACGCGTCACTATTGAGGAAAAGAGGTCCTCGATAGACACCCTATGGGAGAGTGGGGCATGTCTGCTCCTACCGAGAGGACGTGAGGCTTCTCGCCATACGAACGTAATGCTAACTAACAAGTGCCCGTGAGCGTGGTGCCAACTGCCTATTCCGATACACTGTTTTCGGTGATCTTTTTTCTAATCACTAAATTTCGAGAGGAATGCAATGCAACGTCTGGGCAGGAGTTAAATTATTTCTAATAGTCCTTTGAGGTAGTCACTAGTTACGAGAAAGGGCTATATGATCCTAACTAGCCTAATTAAAACTAGCCTAGACAAGAAATGGCAAGCGCGCAGGAGAGGGTGAAACCGTTGAGGAACCAATGCGAATGGTAACACATAGGTAAAAGATACCAATCCTAATCATAAAGTACAAAGATACAAATACAAATACAAATATGAACCAGTAAAACTGAGAGGTTCAGATATTCCAATCTTAACATTATAACATCTGAGATGTCTTCGATCATAAGCATACGAAGAGACATCTTGGAAGAAGTAGGGACGAAATTCCTGAGTAGATAGGAGATACTTAACTGCTAAATTTTCACAACAGTTGCTGGAGGAAAGGGGAGGGAAATTATCAAGAAGTAGTTACTAGAGGCCTTAAGATTTCTAGCGATTCCATAGAGCGAGGGAAAGTAATAGCCGAAAGGGCTGAAAAGAGACGAAAGAAAATGGAAATCAAGCAGTGTCAGCGATTCCATTGAGCAAAGGAAATTGCATGCAACTTTCTCCTCCCACTCGATATCTCTAGGTTGTATGTTCTCCCTCGTAAACACCGATTTAAAATGCTTGTTCATAATTTCTGCCATTTCTATTTCCTCTGTGTATTCAACTCCTCCTTGTCGTAGTTTCACTAATTCTTGTTTGTTTTTCAGTTTGTTGTTTACAAATCTATAAAATAGTTTTGGTTGATCTTTACATTTTTCTATGACATCCTTTTCGTATTTTCTCTTTTCTTCTCTGCACACTTGTACATATTGATTTCTATAACTAGTATATATTTTCCATTTTTCAGGTCTTTTGTCTTTCTTCCATTTTATCCAAGCTTTATCCCTTTTGTCTTTTAACTCCCTACATCTTTTGTTGTACCAACACTTTACATATCCTTTTTCTTGTTTTTGTCTTGGAACATACTTTTCCACTCCTTTATAAATTTTTGTCAATTTTTTCCATTTCTCCTCTACTGTTGTTTCCTCCTTGTGTATCCTTTCCCAGTCTGGTTTTTGAAAGAATTCTCTTACTTAATCAAACTTCGTTTTTTCCATACATCAATCTTCCAATTCTATTTTGTTCGTTTTTTTTTTCTTCGTTTTTTTTTCGTTTTTCTTTTTTTTTTCATTTAGTTCCAGTTCAACCAATATGTGGTCACTTGTACTTATTGGTGTCTTATATTCAATCTTGTCCACTATTTCAGGTTCTGATGTGATTATTAGGTCCAGTCTCGATGGTTCTTCCTCATTTCTATGCCTAGTATTCTCTTGTATCCATCGCATCATTGTATGTTCTATAATCATATCAAGTAGTACATCACCCCATAGGTCGTCTCCACCCTTCACTGTCATCTCTTCTCAGCAGATTTCTTTACAATTAAAGTCACCCATTATAACTATTCTTCCTTCATCTTCCATTATCTTATTTAGTGTTATCCTTGTATCTTGTAACATATTTTTGTGTTCTTTCTCTTCCCACGAAGCCGTTTTAGGAGGCACATAATTTACCACAAACTTCCTAATGACCAGTAGTCGTCCATTTGAGCAGCAGTTGAGCAGATGTCGTCCAGTTGAGCAGTAGTCGTCACTCAGGTCAGGTCAACCGGTAGCTGCTTCAAATAGTGATATGGCGAGTGGTTGTGTTATACTGCTCAGCGCCGATGAGGTGCAATCTCTACTCAGTAGAAGTGAAGCCACGGACGATGCTGTAAAGTGCCTTAAAGAGGAGAATCGTGTTCTCCGCTCGAAGGCCCAAAACACGGAAGACAAAACTAGTTTGGAGCCTAGATGGAAAACGGTGACAAATAAGACGCGGAAAGTTGGGGGGAAAAAAGTCCTCACCAGCCCCGCTCGATTGTAAGAACACGTTTCAAGCACTAGCGGGTCTACAGGAAGAAGAAACAAAGGAAATTCAAGAGAAGAAGGGTAGGGCAGACGTTGGATCTCTGCCCACAGGTAAGATTTTGGTTTTAGAAGACAGTCAAGTGAGGTACTTAGACAGGGCTTTCTGTGATAAAGATAGGAAACGTAGGACGCAGGTGTGTTTCCCTGGCGCGGGGATAGATGTTAGAGATAGGATTGAAGAGTGTTTAGTAGGGGAAGGTAAGGACCCTGTCGTTTGGTTAAGTGCTGGGGGCAATGGTATAGATAAGTTAAAGTTTACTATACAAATAGCAGAAGCATAATTAACAAAATTTATTTGCTGCGAGGTAAAGCATGCGTAGAGAATCTTGAAATTATAGCTTTTACTGAATTCTGGATCAACATGGCTTATAAACATTTCCGTCCGGAAATCGAAATAGGATATAATTTTTTTCACAAGAATAGGGTTGGCAGGAGTAGGGGAGGTGTAGCACTTTTCGTTAAAAATACAATAAACTGTATTATCAACAATTCGATTGAGGAAGAGGACTGTACGGAATATAATTTGGGTAGAGATTATAGGTAAGAATAAGAAAGTTATTATTGGTGTCTTGTATAGACCTCCTAACCTCAACATTGAGCAGACTGATCATCTGATTCATGAAATTCGCAGTGTCCCAGTACAAAAACATTGCGGTCATGGGATATTTTAATTATAAAAACATTGACTAGGAAACTTTAATAGGAGACAAGGAAACAAAGAAATTCCTAGATTTGGTGCAGGATAATTTCCTAAAACAAGTGATTACCGATCCTACGAGGGGAGAAAATAATCTGGACTTACTTTAAACTAATAATGAGCACCTAATGAGTAACGTAAAAGTGGGAGATAGTCTAGGTTCTAGCAATCATCAAGAAATAAGATTTAATATTGTTTGGGAAGAAATAAAAAGTACGAATAACGTCCAAGTACCAGACTTCAGGAGAGCAAACTTTGACAATACAAAAACCTATTAGAAATTGAACATGAAATGCCATACGGACGTTCCGGACATTGTCGGCGCGGTCAGGTCTCGGTACATGACCAGGGGTCGGGTCACGGAGTGTAATATGCATACCTTGGGTCAGGTCACTTGGGGGCGGGGTTTGACAGACAGGTCAGCGATTTGGATGAAATGTATAGCAATCTAACTGATTTAATTATTAATGCACAAAATACATTTATCCCCCTGAAGTCAATACGGAAAAATAGTAATACTCCCAAATGGATGACGGACAGATTGAAACATAATATCGGAATGAAAAGAGGACTTTACATAAAAAAAAAAAAAACGGGGAAACACACCTTAGATCAAGATATAACGAAATGGCAAGGCTGATTAAAAAGAATACACGTACAGCAAAACGTAAACATGAAATTAAGGTTGCGGTCAAGCAAGATCCAACACAACGGATTTCTTTCATCTCTATAGAACAAAAAATAAAGAAAGAATGGGACCAATTAAAAACGATGAAAATGTCATGATGGAATCGGAGGAAAAAATGAGTGAGGAGTCTAACAATTATTTTCTATCGGTGTTTACTAATGAGAAGTTAGATAAAGTACCTGACTGCTATCCGATTTTCAATGGGGATGAAGAAAGTAGTCTAATATCAGCATTAGAAAAGAAGTAGTCAAGCAGATTGAAAAACTTAAAAGCTACAAAATCCCCGAGTCCAGACGAAAATTTTCCGATAATGCTTGAGGAGTGTAAAATTGAAATCTGCAACCAGTTAACTGAAATATTTAATAAATCGGAAGACACTGGTTTTGTGCCTATTGCCTGGAGGTAGGCAAACGTTGTTCCTGTTTTTAAGAAGGAGATAGATCGTCTATATGCAACTAAAGGGCAATCAGTTTGACATCGGTTATAGGAAAAATGATTGAATCAATAATGATAAACAGACTCAGAGAACACATCGTAAGACATAATTTAATTTGTGATTCACAGCATGATTTCTCCAAGGGTAAGTCATGTGTGACTAATCTTCTATCCTTTTACACTAAAGTATATAAGGCATCAGATAACAATGATAATTACGATATTATTTAACTTGACTTTAGCAAAGCGTTCGACAAGGTGTCACACCAGAGACTACTAAATAAAATCAAAGCCCATGGCATAGGAGGAAAAGTGTTGGAATGGATTAGAGCTTGGATCAGCAACAGAAAACAGCGGGTCACCATAAATGGAGTAAAATCTAGGTGGGACAAGGTCACTAGTGGGGTCCCCCAGGGCTCGGTGTTGGGTCCCCTGCTGTTCATTATGTACATAAACGACTTAGACGGTGGGATAAATAGTGATGTTAGTAAGTTTGCGGACGACACTAAAATAGGACGCCTAATTAGGTCAGGAGACGACGCAGAGATTCTGCAGGATCTTAACAAATTGTTCACATGGTCGGTGAAATGGCAAATGAGCTTCAATATCTCTAAGTGTAACGTGTTAAACGTAGGTCTACACAACCACGAAAATAGATACAGCTTAGATAACATGCTTTTAAAGAAATTGAGTGCGAGAGAGAGTTGGGAGTTCTAGTGAGTCCGGACCTTAAAACCAGGAAATAGTGCATTAGCGCCAGGAATAAAGCTAAAAGAGCATTAAGTTTCATTACTAGGACGGTAACGAATAGAAGTGCAGAGGTAATTATCAAACTCTATCTAGCGATAGTTAGACCCATCCTTGACTATGCGGTGCAGTTTTGGTCTCCGTCCTACAGAATGGACATCAATTCACTAGAATCACTACAGAAAAGAATGACCAAAATGATACATGGCCTCAGAAATTTGCCTTACGAAGAGAGGCTTTGGCACCTTAACTTACACTCTTTGGAAAGACGGAGAGTGCGGTGTAATCTAATAGAAGTGTTCAAGTGGATCAAAGGCTTTAACAAGGGTGCTGCAAACAAGGTCATCATATTAAAACAACAGGAAATAGGCAAAAATTGCTTTACTAATAGAGTGCTCAACGAATGGAATAGACTTAGTAACCATGTAGTAAGCGCTGAAATTATTAGTTGTTTTAAGAAACGATTAGACAACTTTATGGATGGAGATGGCAGGTGGTGATGGATACGGAGCTGCCTAGTGTAGACCTTATGGTCTCTAGCAGTCTCCTTCATTCTTATGTTCCTGCTCTTCTTGTCCCTGTCCTCTATTTCCATCATAATCAAGTCTACTCTATTCTTTCCATATGTAACATTCCTCACATTTATATCCTTCTTAGTCAGGAACATAACTCCACTCCCTTGTTTTACCTCTCTGTTTCTAATCCAATAATTATATGCGCCATGTCCTACACTGCTGGGTGGTAATGGACCTTTCAATTTTGACTCTACAATTCCCTTTATGTCCGATTCTTTTTCCTTCGGGTAATCATTCAGTTCATTCAAGGCTGTTATTAAGCTATCTATATTTGTGAAAGATACTTTTAATTTTCTGTTACCTCCATCCTGTTTTCTGTTTCCCTTCCGTTTTTCTCTGCTATGAACCATTTCCTCACTTTCATACCCACTACTCTCCAATAGAATTTCTCTTTGTCTGACTGTTCTGTTCTGTTTTTTTTTTTTTTTTCTTTTCTTTTCTTCCGACCTCGTCTGTATGATCTGCACACCTTTTGTTGACACCCCTTCTGATGTTCGGGGCCCGTTCTTCTCCTTCCTCATTTTCTTTCATTTTCCTCAATAATGTCTCCCCTTCTCCTTTTTCTTCACCTGTCCACTACATCACGAGCTTTCCCCTTCCCTACTAATACAACACAGGTACTCCCTTGTCGCTGTAATCCACGAAAATTGCGTGTGTGTTTTCAGGATTTCCAATCTTCGCTGTCAGTCCGATGTGTGTGTGTGTGTGTCTTTGTGTTTCATTAGTTGTATTTTACGGGAAGGGGAGGTAAGCTCGTGGTGTCCCGTCTTTGTATCTCTCCATATCCAGTTTGCTCTTAAATTCTTGTATTGTTTTTGCACACACTGTTTTTTCATCTAATTTGTTCCATATATCCACCACTCTGTGGGGAAAGATGTTCTTTTTCAGGTCTCTTCTACAATTGCCCTTTTTAAGCTTCTTTCTATGTCCACTTATGTTTCTTTTATCCCAATTTAAGTTCTCTGTCAAGGACTTCCATGCCTTTCATAATTCTGTAGATGGTCAACAAGTCACCCCTTTCTCTTGTAAGTCCCAGAGTCGGCAACTCCAATTTTAACCACCTTTCATCATATGATAGTTTTGTTAGTTCTGGGGCCATCTTCGTAGCTGTTCTTTGGATTCTCTCAATCTTCCTTATATTCTTTTTTTTTGGGATCACATGAAGAATCGTCACCCCAGACTGCGACAGGGTGACAAGTCTTCATGTGGGTCATCCTGCATTTACGATCCTTCGATTGTATAAGTTGATGACAATAAGCATAACCCCCATTCAACCTAAACTAGCCTAGCCTAACCTAATCTTTACTCCACTGTTGATATTCGGCGTACTGGGGTGACAATTCTTCAGGTGGGATCTCATGGGGTGAAGTTTCTTCATGTGAGCGTTCTGGGGTGACAATTCTTCATGTGACCCCTTTTTTATACTGGGGTGACCATAGTGTCACTGCGTACTCCAATTTAGGCCTTATCAATGCGACTAGTATTTTCTTTACCATTTCTTCATCCAAGTAGGTAAAAGCCACTTTAATTGATCTTAGGAAGTTATAGTCTTCGCCAATAAATTTGTTTATGTTTGTCAGAGGACATATCTTTTGTGATGATCCATCCCAGGTCTTTTTCAGATCCCACTTTCTTTACTTCTTTTTCACCAATTTTATATATTTCTGAGGTCCCTTTTTTTTTTTTTTTTTTTTAGTTTTAGTTTTCCCAAAATCCATTATGCTACATTTCTTATGTTGAATTCCACTTTCCACTTCTGACTATATTCTCAAACCCTGTTCAGTTCTCTGTAATGAGTCAATCAGTTTCAGTACTCACCTTCTTTAACAATTTAGCATCACCTGCAAAGAAGCTCGTGTAAGATTCCACGCCTTCGTCCATGTCATTAACATAAATGGCAAACATTATTGGAGCCAGCACTGATCCTTGTGGGACTCCTCTAATTACCTCTTTCCAAGTAGAAATCTTATCTATGAGCACTACCCTCATTTTTCTTCAATGCAAAAAGTCCTCCATCCATTTCTGTAGTTTACCTTGTATTCCTCCTATAGTTTCCAGTTTTCCTAATAGTTTTTTTGTGAGGGACTTTATCAAAAGCTTTTTGTAGATCTAGGAAAGCGCAATCGGCCCATCCGTCCCTTTCTTGTGTTATATCTAGTAGTCTTGAGTAAAAATAGACCAAATTAGTGGTACATGATCTTCCCTGTCTAAATCCGAAATGTCTCGGATTCAGTATATTGTGAAAGGAAGCTTGTGGTTTGGGAAGGCAAGGACAGGTGCCGTGGTTAAGGCTTTCTTTAAGTCATTAAAGTGAACTTAATGGTGCTGCTATATCAGCGTAACCTTGAATGTAACGTCTGTAAAATCCTCATAGACCAGAGTAGGGAATGAACGTATGTGTTCTACAGAAGTAGGGGGTGGAAAATCGATGACTGCCTTGACCTTATCCTGCGAGGTTGAAATTCTTTGTGAATGAAGGACATGCCCTAAGAAGCGTATTTCTTTTTGAAGGAGCACTTTTTCAGCATGATACATGCTTTGCTAGCCGTGAAAATAGTGTGTAGAATGTGTAAATGTTCTGTAACGGATTTGGAAGCGATTACACATTATCGAAATACATAAACAGTGAATGACCTATGAGACCTGCAAGTACTGTGTGCATAAGTCGTGTGAACACTGAAGGAGCTGAAACGAGACCCATGGCTAGTCGTTTGAAGTGATAATAACCTGTGGGTGTGCTAAAGGCTGTCAGAGGCCTAGACTCTGGAGCAAGGGGGATCTGGAAATATCCCGACATAAGGTCCAAAGTCGTGAACACTACGTTGTTTTCACCGACGGAGTGAAATATGTCTTGTAAGAGAGGGATGAGATGTCGATCTGGTATTGTAATTTTATTCAACTCTCTGAAGTCTACTACTGGGTGGAAGGAACCATCGTGTTTAGGGACAACAAAGAGGGGAAAATTCCATTCACTGATTAATGGTTTAATAATGTCTTGCGCAATCATGTCTTGGATAAGGTTATCTACAATCATGCGTTTACCGTGTGGCATTCTGTATGCTGGAATGTATCGTGTTTTATTTTCACAAAGGGGCATATGATGCTGAATGAGATTAGTAACTCCGAGGGGTTCACCTAAAGTGGCAATGGTATATCTGAACTTGTTGCAAAGTAAACGCAAGTCTACTTGTCCACCAGGAAAGTCTATGGGGCTGAAATGTGATGCATCAATGGGTTCCTGTGCTGTGAGCACGTCGGAAATTGTGGTACAAACTTGAAAAGTGAAGAATTTGTTATTCATGACTTTGATGCGTGAAGGATATATTTCGAAATCACAAATGTTTGTACCAACTGTGAGATGGAGGGATACGTTAGTGTCACTTGCAATTAAAATGCAAATATGATCTTTCTTTGACGTAGAGCTGATGGCTGAAAGGAGGGTAATTCCATTGACACGGCAAGTTTCTGGCATACAGAGTACATCGATGTCTTGTGCTTGGAAAACTCGCATGTGTATCTTCATATACTCACAAGGGGACAGCGTCTTTGGGCTGATAACCACTGCGTGAGTGTTTGAATTTAAATATCACTTCCGAGACTTGGGTGGATTTGTTGAATTCCTCTAAGAGGGGCAAGGTGTCCTGAGGCTGTAAAAAATCAATGGTATTTATTGGGTATTTTGTCCTGGGTTTTGCTGAATTGGACATGCGGGAGGAATCAGTGAGTCTGTTACGTTTGGAACTCATGTCCACAGCTGTCAGTAAAGAAGAAGAATTAGAGTCCTGTGGAAGGGTTTGGGTGGTGGTGCAGTTTATGTTAGCAGCTGGTGCATACACGTGTGACGAAGCGGAGTGAATTTGAATGGGAGTAGAGTCAAATGACGCGGAATCATTTTCTGCCTGCCCGGCCACGTTGATGTGGTTGGCTTTGTGAGTTGTTGATGGCAATGCAGGAAATTATTTGCATAAATTATGCCATTTTGCGTAGGGTGAATGACTATGTTATGTTGTTTGATCTATGTTAAACATATGAGGATATAAGCAGGAAAGTAAACGCCAGCTACGTAGGTGGTTGTAACGGTGACCTTTCTTGTGTTTTTATGTTTATATTTCCCGTTGTGTTTATCTATTAATATGTATATATTTATTAGTGTATATTTTTGTAATCGCAATGCGATTCGTGCCTGGTTCCCGCCAATCAAAGGTTGGCGTGGGCAGTCTGGCTATCGTCTTCGGACTGTACGCACGTCTGATCGGTGCTTTGGATAAAATTACTTTTAAATCATTATTTTTTCTCGTATTATTCAGCCACCCCTTACATGGTAACTGGAATGGATGGGCAATCATCTTTGAAGCTAATGTCTAGGGAGCATTGGCCAATGATCGGGAATGGTACACCATCTACATTGTAAAAGTTGACGTGGGAGGGTTCCAAAATGGCGACACGTTTAGTTTCAGTACGGAATTTGTGGAAACTGTGTTAACATTATGTTAACTGGGGAACACGTGTTGAGAAAAATTGTCACTTTGGTATTGCTAGACATAGCATTGAATATTAAGAAATGGGAAGACATGTCTGGGATGTACAGGTAGAGTAGATGAGTGAATTTCTGGTTATGGAGTAACTCTCCTTGGTGATGAGTGAATATCCAGGTATGGGATAACTGCCCTTGGTGTGCACCGAGTCTTTGTATTCTGTAATCATAAAGGAGATGTGTTACGTGAATGCCTTGTATATGTGTTACGTGAGTCTCAAGCAGGAGAGCGATCTGGGGATTTTTGTTTGTGTTGCCTCCGTGCTAGCACCACACGATAATGATCACTCGTGTGAAATCATGTACCGTGGTAATCACATTATTGGTTTGGTTGTGAAGGGTTTCTGTGGTAACACGTGTTTACGAGATGTCCTGGTTTGTGGCAGTATGTACAAAACATTTGTGTTCTTGTAGAAGAACGTTGGCGTGAGCGACATCGCGTGCGAGATGTATGTTTTAGTCTCGTGTTATGTGAGGGGGACCGTGTGTAGGTGGGTGCAATTGGTACTAATTGGCTCTGGATATGGGTGATGGCTTTGTCCGTGTCAGATGATTTTCTGGAGAATTAGCCTTGTGTGATAACTGGTGTGAATGGAATTGTGCTAACTTTCTGGGGTGTGCCTGCGTGTAATTGGGAGAGTAGTCGAAAGTATGCCATGAGTGAGACTACGTGTTCTAATGAAATATTGTCGTCTGGGACCCAGTCTGATTTTTTAAGCCTTTTTCGGAGTTCACTTGTAAATGCTGGAGCAATTTTGACAGCTATCTTATTGGTGTGGTGTGGACCATGATTGTAAGTTCTAGCCAAACAGTATAAGGAGGAAAGTAATCCAAGTGTCTCGAATGCAGCAAAGGACTTATTAAAGTGCTCTACAAATTCCTGATAGTCTCTGGTTTCCTCAAATAAATCAGACTGAATGACGTCAACAGCTAGTGTGTTATTCTTATTAATTCTGGATGTTAGTATGGATATTTTGGTCCTGTCGCCTGTGATGTTTCTTCGTGTTGTCTCATCCTTGACAACGGTGATAATATTTTGTTTTGTCATGGTGTTTTGAATAGCAAGTGAATTTTCTGAAGAGTTGTTAGCAGGAGATATATTTGGTGTAGTGGGAGTGAGCTTAGAGTGGCTGCGTGTACAGGGTTGGTATGTCGAATCAGAGAGGAGTTTGGACACGCTCATAGACTAACTGATAAAAAAAAAGGGGGGGGGCAGGGACAGTCTGGCTCCTAGGTGATAATGAGGGGAATTGTCTGGTAGATTACCAGAATGTTGGTAGGACTGCTGTAGAAGTTTGTTGCTTCGATTTTTCCGTGGGAGTAATGCAACGAAGATCGGTTGCTTCGTAGTAGGATGCTGGATGACTCAGCGAAGAGGGATTGCCTCGTAGTGCTGGACGATGCTGTGAAGATTGGTTGCTTCGTAGTAGAATGCTAGATGATTCAGCGGAGAGGGGTTTGTGCCTCGTTGTGATGCTTGGCGATGCAGAGGAGAGCGGTGAGTTGGGAAGTGGCTATGTTCGACCGCAATGTAGGTCTCTGGTGTATTTTCTCAGCACATGGAATCCGCTAATCCGTAGTCGCTGTCGTAGAGTTATTGCTTCGAAGGAATATAGTTTTGTTGAGTTTCGTACCCCACTGGTGCCACCAGAATGTATATTTGTAGTTGATCTACATTTACGTACTGGTTCGGTGAGATAAACACGGAGAGGTCTTCCCTTTATGTTTCAGTCTTCTCCCTGGTTTACAAACATGAAGCAATTTCCGAGGAAAACTCGGGGAGTTGCCAAAATCATAACTTATATTTGTACAAATGTTGCCATATGTTGATCGGGAAAGATTGACAACGATGACAGGAGACACATACATCTATTGTTGTCGCAGATGTTAGGCGTCTCCAGAAACGCTGGCTCATCTGGTCACTGTTCAGGTCCGGAGACAATGGCGCGTCCCTTGAGAGACATGTCACAGCACAGTGGAAAATCCCTTGACAGTTGGCTGAAGGTGCTGGAGTTCATTTTCACTGTACATCCGTGCAGGCGCGAGCTAGACATCTAAAGGATTGAATCTTGCTTTCAATCATCTTGCAACAACTCTTGTTAATGTCATCGTCCTTGTGCTCCTCACTTATGGATATGGCGATTCACTTCTTTTAGCTAAATTCTGTCCAGAATGAAAATGCAGTAATATTCTAGTTATTCCTTTCTTTAATTCTTATACAACGTACTCCCCTAAGTTCTAGCACGGAATCCCCCGAGAGCACGTATCCAAGATCCTACGTAAGCTTGGCAGTGACGTAGTGATTTTAGTCCAATGATATTTAACATTATATTCAAAAGTCACACCATTGGGCGTGATCTTACAACCGTG
Source organism: Oratosquilla oratoria (assembly GCF_046742065.1). Taxonomy (NCBI): domain Eukaryota; kingdom Metazoa; phylum Arthropoda; class Malacostraca; order Stomatopoda; family Squillidae; genus Oratosquilla; species Oratosquilla oratoria. The sequence continues at coordinate 15,727,943 of NC_134778.1, read as the reverse complement.
AACCAAATGAATTTTCTTATTCTCCACCTTTTCACCGGTCATTTCTTTGTTTCAAGTCTTTTACGGCAATATTGTTTACTTGGAATGATCTAGTCTCTGCATAATTCTCACTTCGGTTATAAAAGAATGTCATATCAGTAATGCATTCGAGCTCCCGGGCTCTTGTTTATATTTTTATTACTTGTACAAGGCGGAAAGGCGGACTCTGGCAGCTCGCTCAGGTTATTTATAAACCTATGAAATGCAACAACCCGTCTTCTACCCCTTTCTTTTCTACCAGTTTCTTACAGGATCGTTTCTTGACTCGTGGCCATAATGTTGGATCTTATATTGTACTGATAACAAGTGTAAATTGAAAAAAAAATACTGTATGTTCTCCTACATAAACAACTGAACACAATGGTGCATTTATATTTCACATAGAAAGCCATAAAAAATAAAATTAAGGATTTTTATATTTTGCATCTTGACGCTCGTAGCGCAAGGAAAGGAGGGAACGATGGTAATTATCAACTCCCTCCTCCTACTTCCAACTTATTCATCAATTAATATGAGAAAGTATTCGTTTTATATATCTATTGTTTTTGCCTTTTTGACACATAATCTACCTACCGTCTCCACAGATTATTGATAAATTCACATTACATATAAACAAGACTCGGTAAGAATGATGGGAAACGAATACTTTCTCAAAATAGATTAAATGACAAATAAGTTGGAAGTATGTGGAGGAAGAAGAGGGAAGACTTGAGGAACTACCATTCCTCCCTCCCTCGTGTCACCAGCGTCATGACCCGAAATATTTATAAAAAGCCTTAATTCTATTTTTCATGGCTGTGTGAAATCTGAATACACCATCATATTCAGTTGTTTGTGTAGAGGAGCATATGTATTCTACACTGTAAACATCGATTTTAAGTATATGTATAAACCAGTAATCTTTCTTCCTCGACTTCAACTCTACATAATTAGTTTCTTGCCCTACCTAGTTTTGAAAATGTTGTTGTAGTTGTAGAATGACTGCTCTTTCTAATGATTAAAACAAAAATTTCCTTTATTGTAAACAAGATGAAAATATATTTTCTAAAAATGAGGAATATGCCTGACAGAAATCGAATGTAATTTTTTATTACAATGGAGTATAAGTACCGTACTTATTATAGGAAATTCTAAAACCAATGCTGGTATGCAGGGCGAGGAATGAAAAACATGTCAGATATCTTTAACTGAGGGCACACAAACTCATGAGCATTCTCCTGTATATCTTTTTTTTTTTTTTTTTTTTAAGCGTAAAGCGTTTGTAGAGATCTCGGAAGAACTTGAAATATATTTGGTTACAAGGTAGGAAGGTATGCTTTTCAAGCTTTATGCAAAATGCAGTACCTGCTTTAGGCACCAAGAACAATCTGTCATAAATCGGCAAAAGGGCTGACAAACTATAATATCATGTCCTGATCCCGTATACATGAAGGCAATGAGGACCAAGGACCTACGTGGATTTGCAAACAAGGAAAGAGAATATGGATGAACAATAAGTCTATTACATCATGTCATCTATATGAGGAACATATCAAAGCATTTTTTTTCTTTGAAGAATCCTTTAGTATCAAACTTATCACACATAATATTGATTAATATACGTATTCATAATATCATATTGGATTTTGACAATTAAAAACACATTGCTAAAAGTTCATCACTTACTACCACTTTAAATGAACAACTAGAAAAAGTCGATGATTATATAAAAAGTGCTTATAGCTATTATAATTTTGTAGATTGTCGATATAATTCTTTTAATCTAAAAATACGTACCAATAATACAAGTTTTAAGCTCATGAGAACATTTGCGAGTGACTGGTTGATGAAGCATACCTAAATTTGTCAAATAATGCTATATTTATAAGTCTAAGATATCATATGCTATAGAATAGTTTGTTTTAATTTGTATGAAAACAGAGCATGAGCAAGTCTCGGTGGCCGTGATCGTATAGTGGTTAGTACATTGCGTTGTGGCCGCAATAACCCAGGTTCGAATCCTGGTCACGGCAGGAGATATTTTTCTCCCGATGACAACAGAGATATTTTAGTTACAAGTATTTGCTTTGGTTTGAATGATTTTATTTTATCTTATTCGGATCCAATCATATATACAATAAAATAAAATACATGTAAGACTCATATTATACATAGTAAATACAATTATATATCCGAGGATGGCACAGAAAGTCAAAAGACTTATTTCCACTGTGGTCCTCACAAAAAATGACATATTATAACTAGGAAAAGATTGTCATAATACAAGCTAGGTTGACTAGAAAAAAGACGTCAAAATGAACTAACATGAAAAATATGACTGTACTAACTAGAAAAAAATTACTAGGATAAAAGGTGTAAATTAAACATATAAACTATTTTCCTCAGAAAAAAGTGTCTAAAAGATAACATTTAACTGATTCTTTAAAACTACTTTTAGAAACAATTGATTGTATGTTGATCGGTAAAGAGTTCCAAGCAATAGCACCAGTGTATTTGAACGAACTTTTCCCTAACAAACTATTAAACCTAGGTACAATAACGGATGACCGACTAGAGCGAGTTCTCAAGGTACGAGCATTTCTAACAAGTGTAAAATCATCTGACAACTAACTGGGACAAGAGTCGCTTACAATTTGGTGAACATGATTATGCTTTAGCTGAACAACACGTTTTTCAACAGGTAACCAATTTAACAGTTTAAAATGAGTATAATCTAGATGAGTACGAGGATGGAGTATCAAAACAGTCCTGATTAGTTTGTTTTGACATATTTGAAGATTAATTTTAGATATTATAGTTAGACCACTAACATTTTAACTACTCATTATGATTTAACATGTTCTGTCCTTATATTACTTCTTAGATTTTTTTTTTTTTTTTTTTTTTTTAGTATACAATCATTTTACAAGCAATTCAAGCCATCAACGAGTACAAATTATTTAATCAACAAATTATTCCATTAACAAATGTATGGAATATAGACTGAGTCACAGGTAAAAATATAATAATATACTAGGGATAACTCAAAAAGCCCAATAAGGCGCTTATTTCCATTGAGATCCCTTAAGAGAATAAGATTATAAAATTATACAAAAATGCAAATACGAAAAAATACTGTAATACGTGTAGTCGTTTTACACCAACATCGACTAAACTCAGAGGACACAAAAGTTGACTAAACAATAACACTAAGTATAAATACAATTGCTGTGACTGGACAATAGTACTAAGTATAAACATGATTGCTATGACTGCTTGACAAGTATGTACCTAAATTTCCTAATACTTTGAATGACATATAATTTTGAATTGGCTGGATTTATACTTCAAGCTTGTTCCATAAAAATGTAACTGTGAACTTGAAGGAAATTCTGCCCAAAACAGGCCTAAAACGAGGTAGTACAAAAAGAGGTACCACCGAATCGTGTGTGGTGAGAATGAACTGATCGTGCATGAACTAGATTTTGTTTGAAGTATTTATGTACCTAACCATGTACAATTTTGTACATATAACAAGTGGTTAAAAATTACCGTTCCCCACTGTAAACCAGTTAAAATGAAAATGGGATTCATCAAGATGTGTTCTAGGATTCAATTTGAACACTACCTTGATAAGTATGTTTTCACAAGTTTGTAGTGTTTTAATGTTGAGATAACCCGGCGTACCACGAACAACCGTAATCAAAGTGACACTGCATTAGTGCAGAGGCCAATAGTTTGGTGATTTTTACATCTAGAAATCTGGAGATTGTGTACAACTTTATTCCGGTATTAACCTTTGTGACTACTTTATTTGCCATTGCGGCTTAGCTTATTTTTTTTTTTTTTTTTTTTTTTTTTTTATCAAATGTCACTCCTAGATATTTAACACTTTTATGCGATGTTGATTCCATTGTAGGTAACATCAAATCTTAAACACTGTATTAACATGTAGTTTGTACCATATAAAATACTCAGTTTTATCCAAGAGCAGAGATAACTTGTCAAAAAGCCACTGACCAACAGATTCAAGTTCCGAACTGAGCACATGTTCAATAGTATTGGCATTATTACGTGAATACAGCAGTATTGAATTATCTGGATAAAATTTTGCAGTAGACTGCAGACTCCATGTCGTTCACATATATATGAGAAATAACAGCGATCCGAATATGGAACCCTGAGGGACACCACATGTTATATTATATTCATCATATATGACCGACTGGACATAACATACGGTGCCCCACAGGGTTCCATCTTGAGACCGCTGTTGTTTAAATGCATCTGGATACTTTTTTTTTTTTTAAAGGGTCACAATAGAAATAAGTTTTAACTGCTTTTTGTGTCATCCTTGCGATTTTATATATTGTATTCTTATATCTGTATATCCAATTGCAAAATAAAAACTTATCTCTGATACAATCTTCAGCCACTGGCGTACGAAGGGGAGAGGGCAAAGGATCGGGCATCCAATCATTGGGGGAAATATATCAACAAATTTGGTTGATTTATATATAAACCGAATATTGTTTATTGTATGTTTCATCTATGTTTACATGTTCAAAATATCTTCTTTTCTCATAATATTCTTCAGTAGGCTACAAGGCCTTATACTTATATGGTGAGTTTGACGCCTAGTCCCCATGTGTATATCACGTGAGCCTTGTCCCTCTGCGTATGCCATGCGGTGCGATGACATTGTCCCTCAGTTTCCGCACTTGGTCCCTCTGTATGCACGAGGGCCTTTGGTCACCAGCCCGCCTTGGTTGGCATCATGGGCCACGCGGTGCCCAAGCCGGGTTGGCCACGCCCCCACACCACCCTGGCTGGGTCACGTGGTTGTTGCTCTGGAAGATGATTGGCTGGGCGCCCAAGCGTTTAGAGTAGCCCAGCTAGCAAACAAGGTCGCGAGAGCTGGAAGTGCCAGGCAGTCTGGCGATGATCTCCAGCTCAACTAGAAGTACACCACAAGTGAGCACCCTTGCCCGCAAGTAGGTTTTTCCATGTTCCCTGTTCCCCCGCAATAACAAGTTGCCATTCAGCTCCGTTGCAATCATAGTTATAATAAACATGGAACACAACCGTTGTTTCTGTTAAACCTCACCCTCGGTACCACTGTTACCATAATTAAACCTTTGGGACATATAATCATGGAGTTGGCCCCGGGGATCACCAGACCTCAGCACACCACGGTCTCCAGCTGTTCTTGCAATACCCTACAAACCTCTAAGACTTCACACTCAAAACAGATCTAAGATATTTATCTTGTTTGTTCCTTATCAAGATATATACAAAACATTTATTTGTCACACACAAATATGTCAGGGAGTAACCAGTAGTATCTATTCTGATTCAAATATACTTAAATTTGTCTTAATCTGCTAAGTTTTAAGATCCGATTACCTCGTTTGCTGTAATTTATGACTTCAATATTTTAACATATACAGTACGCTATAATTCTAACAGTGATCTAACCTAACTGTATATTTACTTTCATTACGCAAGTTTGAATCATCTCCCAGAACAATGTACGAATTTATCAGGTACTTGGCCGTTTGTGATTATATTTTTCCATCCATGAACTAATAAGGGTTTCTTCCCAGCCTAGCACTGTAACCCTGATTTTATGTACAACGTTCCTAAGATATTATTTTTAAGACTCTCATCCCTGTTGGTCCATGACCTCTTTAAAATTGACTTGTTGCTTCCCATGAAATGACAACAAAAATGTCTTCATTTCCGTGATTCTGCTTTTAAATTGGCCATGATGTACCTTGATTATGTTCAATATCTTATCCACTTACAGTTGTTTTCTTTAATCAGTTTTGCTTTGATTTTGAGCACTGTCTGGGGCCTTTTCAATCTGTAATTTTATTTCGAGTTCTCGAAACTTGACTTTGCTGTCCGAAACTATTTCGGGACTTACTCTTCTAACAAATTTCTCATCTCTTTAGCTATTTTACTGAAACGTGGAAGTTTATTCTACCGTTCTCCCCCATTTCTAACTCCTGCATCTAATCTATACACATTCTTAGAATGAAAAGTCTTCACGGTCAATGTCATGGTAATCGGCGGTAGAGTTGCTTGTCCATGTGCTTCTGTTTTTGATGAGACGTTTGGTTTTGCTGGTCACATCCCTAGTCAAATGCCTCGTGCTACACGTATCATAAGCGGCGAGACATCATATTTTTTATGTAGACTATTCCCTATCCTTAGGTGCTTCTTTCCATACCCAACCAACCCTTCATCTCGCTTCTTATGACTCACGCGTGTATGTGACAAAACTTAAAAGGGCATCAACAAGTCAAAAGGTGAATACAAATATTATTCCCTCAAAACGCTGCACCGAAAAAGAGTATACCAATTCGTTGAATTCTAGTATGTGATTTATCATGGTCTTGGATCGCGTGTTGGACTCGTAATCGACAGCTATTACCCTGTGTGTGTGTGTGTGTGTGTGTGTGTGTGTGTGTGTGTGTGTGTGTGTGTGTGTGTGTGTGTTCGCGTGTGGAGAAAGATAAAAGAGAAGATGGGAGAAAGAAAAAGGGAGATGGAGAGACAAGAGTGAAAAAAAGGCGGAGAACAGGACGAGAAAAAAAGAATAGGAAAATGAGAGAGGAAAGAGAACAAAGGGGGGAAGGAGAGCGAAAGGGGGCTGGGAGACAGAAATGAGGGAAGGGGAAAAGAGCGTGAATGAGGGGGGGGCCGACAGAAAGTCAGGAAGGAGAAATAGACGGCGGCGCACAAGCGCAAAGGATTAATAAATGCCACTGCTATCGACAGTGGGAGATCACGTACTCGCAAATAGAGATTGTTTCTGCTGATGCGAGCTGAATAGTGGACACACAAGGAACAATCACGTGGACGAAATGTCGGGCATGGACGCAGAAACTAGACTGAAGGAAGGAGGCGAGAGAAGTTTTGAACAATAAACAACTTCTGTACTGAGAGGGAGAGAGGAGGAAAAGGGAGTAAAGGAGGGTAGGAGGGAGAGGGGGGGGAAGGAAGAGGAAAGGAAAAGGAAAAGGGAGGGAAGAAGTAAGAGGATAATGGGAAGAAAGTGACTTTCAGCATTTCACAGGCGATATCCTTTCTATCCTTGCGGACATTATCGCGCCGACAAAAAGTGGTGTCATAGAGGATGTGATAAAGGAGATTGGAGGGCAGATGAAATTGAAAGTAATCTGTAATATGCGTGACTCTGGTCGGAGGGGGTGTCACTAGACCTTATCGTATAGGATGCAAAAAAAATATATATATATCTGTCAATCCTTCACACGAGAGAGGGAGGGGGGGGGTTAGCTTTTCGGGATTACATTCTTCTTTCCTATATCTTATTGGCGTTTTCTATATGCGCCCTACTCCATGTTCAAGTTTTCTTCTCCGTCTCTAGTCAATTATCCGGGAGAGACAAGTTTACACAGCTATTGGTTCACTAAAACTGGGCCTGTCCGGGATTCGAACCCGGGACCTCTCGCACCCGAAGCGAGAATCATACCTCTAGACCAACAGGCCATGGCCACGGGACATGCCCTTTTACACAAGAATTTACATTTCATCTTCTTATGGTTTTTTTTTCCTCCTACATTTTTATTTACCATTAAACATTTAGCTTTCCTTACCTATTATTTACATTTCTTGGAATGTTTACACTATCACAGACTTGAAAATAATAGTAATATCAATCTTAAATAGGTTATATTTAATAATATATCTAAAATACCACAAATATCGATATTTTTGATAATTCGTATATCTTTTTTCAATTTACTTTCTAAATTATTCTAAAATATATGTATATTTGCTTGTTCTATCCACCCCCCTACCCATTTTTTAGGCATATATTATGTACACAAAGAAATAATAAAAAGTTTAAAAATCTACAATTCTCACTTTACGCCAAGCCCGGCTAGCTCAGTCGGTAGAGCATGAGACTCTTAATCTCAGGGTCGTGGGTTCGAGCCCCACGTTGGGCGCATTGCTTTTACAAAATATATACTTCTGCTATGAATCTGACAATACACTTAGCATTTCCTTATTCTTGAGATTATTATAAGGCCTCAATACTTTAATCTAGCTTACAAGTACAGCATCTAATAAAACAAAAATTGCATTGTGGCACATCCACAAACTAATAATGTCCACTAGTAGGCTATATATATATATATATATATATATATATATATATATATATATATATATATACAATATGTGTGTGTGTGTATACAAAAAATAAATATATATATATATATCTATATATACATATATAGATATATACAAATAATACATATATTTATATATATGTATATATACATACGTATATATACATATATACACACACGCATATACATACATACACCAAAGGCTTTTTCCCCCTTACACGGGGGGGGTAGCCAAAAAGAAAAATGCATAGAAATCACTCCCACCCATTTCATTTCCCATATATTCCACTCCCCTCCACCCTCCTTCCCATCTTGGCACCTCCTGGATGACGGGTCATCCCTGCATCCTGCCCACTGCCCTGGGTCACAAGCAGTGTCGCAAGACACAGCACATCCACAGCAAGGCCGCTTCATAAATTCGGCGACCCCCCCTCTCCGTCCCCTCATGCAGAAAAGGGGAGAAATCCCTTCGGGTTGCGTCAATTTTTTTCTCATACATACTTCCTCACCCCCAATCCCCCACATGCATCACAGCCTCATCTATACACAACCCTTCCCCATTCACCCCTATCTTCTGTCCTCTCCCGTCCTTCCTCTACAGACATTCCTCTCTTTTGTAAAGCCCCTTTCACCCCATCCACCTCATCCTAGGACGCCCACTCATATTCACTCATTCCACACTTCTTTAACTTATCTTTCTTCACTCATTCTTTCCATGTGTCCAAACCATCCTAATACTTTCATATATATATATATATATATATATAATACATTACATACATATACACACACATATATATACACACACATATATATACATACACATATATGTACATACATATATATATATATATATACATAAATATATATATATACACATATATACATATATAAACATATACAAATACATATATATACATATGTATATATATATATATATATACATACACACACACACACACATATATATATATATATATATATATATATATATATATGCACGAGGGGGTACTGAAAAGTTCCTGGCTTTGGGTAAAAGAAAATACAGGAAGATCAGTTATGATTTCATTCAACATATTCCCCTCTCAGATTCACACACTTATTAAAACGGTCCTTCAGTTTTTCTAAGTCCTGAAAAAAAAATAAGGTTGGGCCTCCAACCAGGCCTCTGTAGCAGCGATCACTTCAAATTCGGAGTGAAATTTCGTTTCCTTGAGATGTTTCTTCAGTTGTGGAAAAAGGCGATAGTCGGAGGGGGCCAGGTCTGGGGAGTAAAGCGGGGGTCTATCAATTCGAAGCCAAAGTCGCGTATTTTCCGTAAATTTCATGTACTGTGTGTGTTGGTGCATTGTCCTGCAAAAAGAGGTCACCACGGCTCAGCTTTCCACGGCGTTTCTGCTTCAAAGCTTCACGCAATTCGTCCAGCATAGACATGTAGTTTTCTGCGTTGATGGTGCGACCCTTTGGCAGGTATTTTATGAGTACTCCATCTTTGTCCCAGAACACTGAAGCCAGTGCTTTTCCAGCTGACTTCTGGGTCCGAAACTTCTTGGGACGCGGTGAACAGTTGTGTTGCCTCTCCATTCATTGCCACTTGGTTAGGGGATCATAGTGATAAAGCCAAGTTTCATCTATGGTGACTAAACAAGCCATAAAATCAGCCATCCCCGCTGCAAACCGGTCCAAAATCGCCTTTGATTTTGTCACTCTGATGTGCTTCTGATCTGCGTTCAGGCATTTCGGCACCCATTTTGTGGAAAGCTTTCTCATGTCCAGAATGTTGTGCATGATGTGGCCAACTCTTTCGCAGGAAATCCCTAGAGTCTCAGCTATGACTTTAGCTAAAATCCGGCGGTCCTCGAGAATCACGACGTGCACAGCGTCGGCTTTCTCCTCTGTGGTTGCGGAAGTTGGCCGTCCTGACCGAGGTTCATCTATGACCCCGAAACGACCAGTCCGAAACCTTGACACCCAAAATTTCACTGTAGAGTTTGATGGGCAGTCATCCTTCAAGATGCCCTTCACCTGGCCATGGATTTCCGCAGGCCCCTTGCCTTGCAAGAAGAGGAACTTCATGACCGGCCGTGCTTCAATTTTACCAAAATCCACTGTAGGTGCTACCATCATGCGTTGAATCTGCAAAAAGGAAAGATATATTGTATACCATCATGTTTTTTTGCCGATCTTCTCCTAAGTAGCTGTCCTACTTCCCCTGTAAAAGTAACAGCTCTACCCTTTTACGATACCCTTAAAGCCAGGAACTTTTCAGCACCCCCTCGTGTGTGTGTCTATATATATATATATATATATATATATATATATATATATATATACAGACATGACAATTGAATAAACACAAAGAGAAATCGTTTATCAAACAAGCAAATGATACAATTAAAGTGCATGTAAATGGTCACAATGTGAATAACTAATACTTGGTTGACATCCCATTTGCCTTTCTTTTTTTTTTTTTTTCTTTTTTTTTCTTTTTTTTCCAATGCAAGGACCCTTCTAGGCATGCTAGTGATTAGTTCACAAATATCATCGTGAGAGATATCTTGCCATGTTTCCCGTAGTAATCCTAAGAATTCGGGCTTTCAAGATGGTTTCCTGTTCTTTTTTGCGAAGTTGTCGGTCTAATATGCCCCCGAGGTGTTCAATAGGGTGCATATCCGAGGATTGACTTGGCCATGGAAGTTTCCTAGTCCCATTTTGGCTCAGCCAATTTTGTGTTGCTTGAGCACTGTGACAAGGAGCTCTATCTTCCATAAATAGGAAGATATTTTTACTCATTCTACCACTGGAGAATATTGGAATGAGTCCTTTTTTTTTAATAAACATACTTGCCTAAATTGATGTTTCCTTGATACTCCACAAGCTTTGATCGACCATCACTCCAAATTGCACCCCACACCATTACTGAAATGCCCCCATGTTTCACTGTTGGCTGCAGTCTTTTGAAGTCAAACTTTTGACTGCAGAGTTTCCAGACCCACACTCTTCCACTGTCAGAAAATGATGTGAATCGTGACTCATCAGAGAAAACGACAGTGCTCCAAAAGGTCACAGGTCTCTTCACCATCTCAACAGCCCAGTCCTTTCTGCGCTTGATACTGGCTTGACGAAGGAGTGGTTTCCTTCTTGCAGCTCCGCCATAGTAACCCAGCTTGTGGAGATACCTGACAGCTGTCCTGGGATTGACATCAGCTTGTGTTGCTGTGTTGCTATGCCAGAGGCCTTGCAACGTGGATCCTCTTCGACATTTCTTTTGACAAGACGCAAGGTTCTTTCTGAGGGCCGGGACGACCTCAATGGGGTTTTGTGCCCTTCTTGCCCTCTCTGGTGAATTGTACGATCACTCTATTAACAGTAGAGATATTGACAGATTTTCAAATATTTTGCGTTGACTTAATCCACCTTCATGTTGACCCACAACACGACCTCGCTGAAATTCAGATAGGTCTACTGCTCCTATGGTTCGTGGCATGCTTGATCAATCTTGTATATCTAAAACATAAATCTGGACATATATAACATATTAGGTAAATCTGAATAGCATTAAGCATTAAATAAGAGCAGAAATGCATTTTTCTTGGTGTCTATTCAATTCTGTCATGTCTGTGTATATATAGAGGAATGTCTGTTGAGGAAAGGGAGAAGACAAAAGATAGTAAGTGGCGAATGGTTGTGTATATATGATGCTGTGATGCATGGGAGTGGGTGGGGAATGGGGAGTGAGGAAGTATGTGTGAAAAAATAATTTGACGCAGCCCGAAGAGATTTCTCCCCGTCTTCTCTTTTTCAGCATAAGGGGACAGAGAGGGGGATCGCCGATTAAACGAAGAGGCCTGGCTGTGGATGTGCTGTTTCTTGCTACATTGCTTCTGACCCAGCGCAGTGTGCGAGATGCAGGGATGACCCGTCATCCAGGAGGAGCCAAGATAAGACAGAGGGAAGGAGGTGAATGGGAGTGGAATATATGGGGATGGAATGGATGGATTTTATGCTTTTGTTTTTGGCTACCTCCCTTGTAAGGGGGTAAAAGCCTTTGGTGTGTGTGTGTGTGTTAATATAGAATATTTGCCTTTGTCGTCTGTGATGGTTCTTCGTGTTATCTCTTGATTCAACCTCAGAAAGGAAATTGTGTACAGAAATGTTCTTGCCGTTAGAGGTAATGTGGTCTCATCCTTGACTACGGTGATGAGATTTTGTGTTGCCATGGCGTTTTGAGTAGAATTTTTCGGAAGAGTTGTTAGCAAGAGGGGAAATGTTTGGTGTACTGAAAGTGAGCGTAGAGTGGATGTGTGTACAGGGTCGGTATGTTGAGTCAGAAAGATATTTGGGCACGTTCATGGACTGATATAATAATAACACATAGAAACCGTAATGTCTCGTAGGTGATACTGAGAACGGAAAAATACCCAAGATGATGTAGGAGTTTTGACTCTTATGAATGAGGATGGTGGGACGAATCGGTGGAGTTTGGCTCTATAAACGATGATGCAGTAGGACGAATCGGTCGTAAGATTCACTGCTGGGAACAGGGGGGAAGGGAGCAGTTATAATAATATATTTTCTCTTATATCTACAATGTACAATGCGTGGGATAATATTTACACCAAAAAGGGAACATAAAAGAATTATGTTTCACATATACTGATAAAGAAAAGCTGATCTTCTAGATTGGCAATGTTGGACGCATATGTCTCAATTGCTTGGCCAGGCGTCCTAGTGAGGTAAAGAGACGCCTGACCCCTCTAACCACGGTCACATAATACCACAAAGCCCGGGTCCCTCGAGAGTTGTCTGAACACGTCGGACGTTCCTTCTCGCACCAAAAGGGTGCGCATGTGCACGCTAGACATCTAAAGGATTGATTCTTCCCTTTGATCATCTTGCAACACACACATATATTTATATGTATACAAACATGAGTATATACATATATATATATATATACATACATACAATATATATGTACATATAACATATTACACAATATATACACACAATACCGTATATATATATATATATATATATATATATATATATATATATGTATGTATGTGTGTGTGTGTAGTAATTCTTTCCTATATAAGTAATTATTCCCTATATATGTAGTACTTATTTCTTCTATGGCAATTGTTTTATGTAGTCTGCGTAGTCATTACGTAATTGTTCTACGTAGCTACATGCGTTGTTACATCTACGCAGTCCCAAGCACTGTTATGTATAACCTTGTGTAATCACTACCCTCTTTTTCCTTCATAGGCTTTCCGCCTATGCGCTGGCGCCATATCTGCATTCCATAAGCATTCATGTATATTGGATAACGACACCTCTAAGCATTTTTTATAGGTTCCTCGTATGTTTTCCTTATATTTACCATTGTATACATTCATACACACACACACATATATATAATATACAGTGTGAGTGTGATTCACCATGGTCTTGGATCACGTGTTGGACTCGTGATCGACAGCTATTTCCCTCCAAGAAGAGCTCAGAGTTCATATATCATCGATCTATGGGTATGATGTGACCTTACACGCACACACCCAAATCCCCACCCACGAGTTGGAGTGACCCGCAGCGCAGCGATACTGAAATTATTTCAGTCCTGGGCGAGATTCGAACTCGGAGCGCCGTAGTGGCAGCCGGAAAACCAACCACTGCGCCACGACTCAAAATAAAAGTATAGGAATTATCAATTTACATTAACCACGAGATAAAGCACTACAATGTCAAATGCGTGCGCACAGGAAGCGGAGTAACTGAACGCCAAGGGTTGAGTCGACGCGAGAAACATGACTCGCTTAGTTCTTCCAAATGCACACAGAAATCTAATTAAATAATAAAATGGTAATAAAATTAATATACAACAAAATTCATGACAATTATGCAATGAAAAACATGTACAATTTAGTAATCCGAAAGTAAAATACACAATAATAGCTATACGATACTACAACGCAGTACGTAAATACATATATAATGGTACGATACCATCACATCGCTCGGCCACCACCACTCGGTAACCCCACCGAGCAAACGAGAAAAATGAATGAGCGAAGCAAGACAAAACATAACAAAGATAACATATTCCACACACATTAAATCATATAGTAGACATACAAGTGTGGAAAATATACAGAAACATACATAATTGACACATATGGAATATACATATGTACATACACAAAACAATACAAGATTATATAAGTACTGACACCAGATTTATACTAGATACAATAAATGCCAGACATCCGGGACATGACAATAGCTAAACAATAGTTACATATTATACCTAATGGACACAAAAATGGTAAATATCACAAGGAATACAACATAAAACTTACATAAGAAATGGACACAAAAATGGTAAACATTACAAATAATACAAGACAATGGATACATTGTAAGTAATCCACACAGATATTAAGGCATAGGACCCCTTGAATGGAGGTTATAATTATGAACGGTCGCACCCTTTTTTGGCGAAATGCCCTGAATATCTTACCAGAGTACTTGTGTTTCCCATATCTATGCACTCCCTCGCCACCACATGTGTGAGGTTGGCACCTCGGCGCGAGGGCAAAGGTCACCTGTAGGAATGCAGGCGTTATACGAGAAGTTATGTTTAAGCAGCAAGTGAGAAGTAGCCAAAAGTTACATTACTAACCTGTACTGGCGCGGCAACGTGGGTCATCATTCAAGAAAGTTGATTTGTTCTTCTGTACGTCAATATACATATATATATATTGTTACGCATATATGTATTTCATGCGTATTAATAAAGGCAAATGATAATTTACAATAACATCTATTATATCTATGTTAATTGTATAAAATTGTCATCTTGGATCCTATATATGCACTTTGAATGTCTAATATGATTTCTTGTAAACAGGATTAATGATGATGATTTATTACTGAAGTACGTTAAAGGCTTACAGATCAAATGTGTTGGAACTTTCTAGAAGTTTCGTTCGAGACCTGGTGTCTGACGCAGTCTTAGAAATTAAGGCGTATAAATGATACAGAGCCGTTCACTACAAGCATATGGCTTCACTTTGTTTCCTTATTTCTGGATGTTGTGTGTATGTTTAAAACTTGCCTTTCATTTTAATCGGCCAATTCTATTTTACGTGGGTGAGGGACAGCTCTCGAACAACAAACTTTCATAACATTGTTTTCCTTTACAAAGATTTATAATCATTATTATAAACAATTGAATATATTATGTAACATTTCTATATAATTTTCATACAGAAAAAAGGGAGTTTTTGAAGAACAAGATATTATTACAAATCATTATAGATATCTGTGGTTTAGTGAATTGATAGCTGTAGTAATAGGATTTAGATTGAAATACAGCAATTAAGCATATCAAGCTGTATTAAGTCTGTTTTCTGATGCTTAGTCTATGAAAGCATGTATAACAAATTATACAAATTCTTTTTTTTTTTTCATTTAGAGTGGCCTATCATTTTCGTTTATATATACGAAAACTATATATATATATATATATATATATATATATATATATATATATATATATATATGTGTGTGTGTGTGTGTGTTTATATATATATATATATATATATATATATATATGTGTGTGTGTGTGTGTGTGTGTGTGGTATATATATATATATATCTATCTATATATTATATTATATATATATATATATATACATATATATATACATATATGAAAACATTATGTAAAAGACATGATGCCATAGGACCAAGTATGGTTGACTACCCTCTCCAGGAATGTCAAGGTATCGATATGTAATTTTCATTATTAATTTTTGTATTTAACGCCTGGTGACCTCTCCATCTTGAGTATTGGTTCTGGTGCATTTCCCATGTATGGGGATTATCTATTATATGTATCGTGCATTTTCACTTCAGTTACGGTAAAGTTGCACCTCCCATAAACCTTTGGCAACGAGAGGTCAAAGGTCACCGGGCGTTCGGCGCGATGTCGGGCTCCTTTTTACTTAGTCCGAGACATTATTTGAAACTTACCAAAAGTGTTAGTGATTCGTGACTGGGGAGGGATATGAAATTAACCCCGATCACAGACCTCATGCAAACCCGATAGTGTGAAGTGTAAATGCGACGAAGCGTGTGTTATACAATGAGGGGACGCGTTCTATGAGAGAACCAGTCTCCCCTCAACACATCCCTTCACCCTTCCCTCCATTCCCATACCTGTCCCCCACGCCATGCCCGAAGTCGACGCACACATCGCCACCACCAGAACAAAGACGAAGAAAATCACCAAGTGTCCCCAAGGCCACGGTAAGCTATAATACAAAACAAAAATAAATACTTACATCACAAAGATACATGATTGACAACGCTTTTGTACTTTTCACAAATATACATAAGCTTATGTAGTTTTTTTTCTGTGAACATTGTGAAAAATAAAATAAATAAGTAAAATATAAAAAAAAAAATAACATACACCGTCAGTTTTACGTATTAAAAGGGGTGGGGAATTTTTATATTCGAAAAATATAAAATGTAAATTTGGATAAAGACGTCTAAGTACTTACTATCTATTAAAACGAAACGTCGTATCAATTAAGGCTCCGTCTTCACATGGTGTTTAAGTTGTGCCTACCATAGACCTTTTTACGCAGTTCAAGACATGGTTTGAAGCTAACCAGAAGTGTTAGTGATTCGTTATTGGGATATACAAGATTTACCCCAATCAGACCTCATATAAACCTTAACGTGTTTAGTGTAAATACGACGAAACGTGTGTTAAACCAGTGAGGGGATTCAATCTATGAGAGGACCAGTCTCCCCGGGACCCTAAACCTATTACTTGATAATGAAATGGAAAAAAAAAAAAAAAAAAAACACCCATAGGGTATTCTTCGAACGATTTTGTGGTATTTTAGTGTATTTGCGCATGCGCAAGTTTTACGGGCATTTAAATGCTAATTGTAAAAATACTCGTAGCCTACTCCAGCCGCTCGGCGGTCTAAATTTTGGTTTGTTTTACGTTCTATTTATGACTATGAACAAATCTCTGTCCTGATGAGCGTTTTATACCATTCTAAGAAAAAGGAGGCAGTTCGTTTACATTGTCCAACTTCGTGTTATTTTGGTTTGGATAGGTTTTCAAGATAGTCTTACAATTTATTACTTGTAAACTGTTTGTGTTACATAATTCTGAAGAGTTTACATGAGATACTGCATCATATAGAGATGCCACAGCCAGGAAAACAAGTGAAACATTGTAAGAAAATTGGTGTAAGAGGCTGGTAGATAAAGGTAGACAAGATAGAAGGGTAGGTGGCGAGAATTTAATTTTACGAGTTGGATGTTTGGTAAATAATAGCCGCGAAGGAGTTGCATAATCTCGCTCCTCGTCTAAAGTTTATAAACAGCTAGGGACCAGATTTTATGGCTGTATTATGTTGATCCAACAATATGTAAACTAAGCCAGTCGTGCATCGATATCGTGATTGAGTGAGCAGTATTGCTTAAGACGTTTGTAACATTCTTTCTGATTGGAGAAAGGGTAAAGAAATTTTAATTGGTTCATGGGAGTAAAGTAACGCCCTTAAGGGAGGCACTAGATGTAAGAGTAAAGATCATAAGAATGGGGAAGTCGTGACGTCGGTGCGAGGTGGCTTAGTGACTAAATTGAGGAGACCAGTGGGGAGTCCCTTGGTGTAAATTGACAAGCCAAGTGTAATATTCAGGAAAAAAACTTTTAACCTCCGTTTAATCCACCCTCGTAAAATAACATTACCTACTTCCTACAGATGAAAATAAGTAATGGAACTTGAGTGACTAATCTACTTAAAGACAATTTAGAAAAAGTAGAAGTAAGAAACAAAAATACAATACTATAGAAGGAAACAGTATTTACTTCGGAGGTGACGGAAGTAACAATCGGTAAACATGGAGCTTTGAAAATAAGTTGTTAAAAAACACACGTGAAGAAAGTACAAGTGCAGTAAGGAGTTA